>NC_056631.2:192475921-192618225 GCF_002870075.4 Lactuca sativa | reverse complement strand
AAGCAGTGGTATCAACGCAGAGTACTATTTTTTATTTTTAAAATCATTGTTATAATGTTTAATAATTATTTATTCATTTTAATAATTAAAAAGTGAGAGGATCTCTCTCTCTCTCTCTCTCTCACACACACACACACACACAAATAAAACCTACAACTTCCTCCATATTCATTTGTGTAAATCCAGAAGACGAATGGCAGACATAGCATATCGAAAACCCAAAAATGAAGCCTATGAGAAAAACCCAGCTAATTAATAGCAACTTTAATCCATGGAAGATGAAGTCGGCGGCTGTTTCAATTTTGAACCTATTATGATTTTGGAACCTGATATGATTTTGTGAAAACCCAACAAAATCAAAAATCAAATGTAGCAAATCGAACTTTCATCTCCACTCATAATTCCATCAACCAGAAGCCCAAAACGAAATAGCAAGAGTCCGCCGGAGCCGCCATCGCCGCCTATAGCCACCACCCGATGCCACATTGTTGTTGTTTCTACCCGACTCCTACAGTGAGGTAGCCTTCTCCGCTCCCTCCCTTCTCTACAAAAACAAACACCTTGAACCCAAGTGGGTAGCAGCGGCAGGTGGCTCTGCCACCTCCTCCTCTTCTGATGGGTTCGTCCGACATCGCTCGTCCATGAAAGATGGAAGGCGGTCGAAGAAGTGGGTCACGACAGGGGGAGGGTGGTGTGGGCTGAAAACGACAGTGGCAGTGTAACGATCGTCTTCCGAGGTATAAGTTTATTTAGATTCTCAAGTTTTATGTTGGGTTATAATAGAATTGTATATGGGATTGGGCCTCCTTGTTCTTGGCCGAGCCATAGTCTCCCCATAAGCCGTACGCGGGACGTAAACCCGTTGTACGCTGGGCGTAGCGATTTAATGAAACGCAAGGAGGAGAAGCGTACGCGCAGCATACCATATGGTACACCCAACGTATGCGGCCAGAGGAAAAACCCTAATTTTAGGGGTTTAATGCTATATAAACCCCATTATAGCCTCCTTCCCTGTTTTCCCATCAGCCTCCTCACTCTCAAGAAAACCCTAATTCGTTCTTATCCTCTCTTTGTGTGTGAAGAAGCTTTTGTGAGTGTTTCAAGGAAAGGAAGTAATGTAGAAGGAAGGGAAGAAGTTGGAGAAGAAGCTTGAGCTCAGGGATCTGAACTTAGCACCCTCTTGGTCAGCAAAGGAAGGTATAAAGTCTAAACTTTCTTCCTCTTTCCTTCTAGATCTAGGTTATGGAAGTTTGGACCTTTTTAGGTCCCAAGGTTGAGTCTTGATCTTGTAAGTCGGTTTTGGAGTTTGGATTGCCATCCTTAAGGCTCAGAAACATCTTCCTAGCAATAAAGTTGCAATCTTTGTGGCTTATATGGAACCATGCATGAGATCTAGTTAGATCCATAGAAGTAGAATGTTATTTATGGAAGGTTGAGCCTTTATGAGACTTGTAAGCCATCAAGTAAGCAACTTTATGGCTTAAGACGTGGAGCAAGCTTAGGATCTGGATTTGTAGCTTCTGGATCGGATTATTAAGCACTTAATGAGATTTTGGCTTAACAGGGCTATACGCTGGGCGTATAAGGAGGTACGCGCCGCGTACAAGCCAACAGCCAGTACGCTCAGCGTACCTTGGTGTACGCCCCGCGTACGCTGCCAGTTTGGGTTTCGAGTGTTTTAGGCCTCGGTGTGGGCTGAGTTTCAGACTTAGGGTCCTTGGGCCTTAATGGTCCATCAGAATTCAGTTGCTAGGACCAAGGATTTTAGTATTGGACTTGTGTAAGGCCCAATAAAAGGCTTTGGGCCCAATATAGCATGTTGGGCCATTAATGGGCCAATAGTAAGCTTGGAAAGCCTATCTTGTTGTTGGACCTCCAGAAGTTAGATTATGGGCCAAGATTATTGTGGGCTGGTAGGGCCCATACGAGGACATAGGCCCAATTTAGAAAATTAGGCCATTAGTGGGCCTATAGTGGGGCCATGGATGGACTTGGAAGGAACTGAGGGTTTGGTCCATGTTGTGACCCATGACATAGCAGGGGTAAAATGGTCATTTTGCCTATAGGAGAATCCCTATTCTGATTAAGTATTTTATTACCCTTGATAGTTGGGAAGCAGCCGGAGCAGCAGTCAGGGATTTCTCATTCAGGAGATCAGCCGTCAGCATCACGAGGTGAGTTTCCTTCTAGTAGGAACGGGTCTATGGCCACAATGCCGGCCCGTTTAGTTAGCAGTCAGTTCCGGGCTTCGGTCCGATACAGTAGTTCAGGGTGCTTGACGTCTTTATGATTCAAGCATGTCTATGTGTTATGTGTTCCGGACTTCAGTCCGATGCAGTATGCAATATATGTGTTTATGCTAGTTGATACGAGTTTATGCTATTCTATGTTTAGTTAGTTCCGAACAAGGTCCCAGTCAGTTCCGGACTCCGGTCCGATGCAGTTAGTTCCGGACTACGGTCCGATGCAGGGGACAAGGTCCCATTCAGTTTCGGACTTCGGTCCGATGTAGTTTCCGGACTTTGGTCCAATGCAGAGGGCAAGGCCCTGGTTAGTTCCGGACTTTGGTCTGATGCAGTGGGCAAGGCCCAATATGTGTTTATATGTTATTAAATGATATGTGGTAGTTTGGGGGAGCTCACTAAGCTTCGTGCTTACAGTTTCAGTTTTGGTTTTAGGTACTTCCGCATGTAAAGGGAAGAGCTCGGGATGATGGCATCGCACACACCACAACTTTAGTTTTTTTTCCTGGGAATTGATTTAGCTTTTCATAGATATGATTTGATACAGTCTTAATACCGTTTTCTCGTGATACTTTGTTATGGTTTTGAGATATTGACGTATGGGTTTTTATTTTATGGTATTGATCTAATGATTTTAGTAATGATTAAACAAAATTTTTGGGTCGTATTTTGGGTCGTTTCAGGCAGTGGGTGGTGCTCGCTCTGGCGACTCCCACTGTTTCTGTTAATTTCTTTCGGCGAGGTCGACACATGAGAGACGAGGGGAGGAAGGAGTAAGGGTCGAGAATGTTTGGGGTTGCTGTACTCGACAAAATAAACACGATGGTGGTGGGTTTTTACCATGGCAGCGGGGAGTGGAGGAGGGAGCTGCTCCGGTGGCCGGCAGCGGTGGTTCTTGGTTGTAAGTGAAGAAGAAGGAAGGGAAAGGTTGGTCTGGAGAGAGAGAGAGAGAGAGAGAGAGAGAGAGAGAGAGAGAGAGAGAGAGAGACCCTTTTTTATTATTAAAAATATTATTAAAATAAATAAATAGATATTATATTTTAAAAAAATCAAAGAAAAATGAAAACAGATACCCCAAGGGTATTACAGTCTTTTAAGTTTACTGAGGGACCAAATTCGCAATGAAACTTGCTCAAAAGGACCACAAAGCCAAAAAAGTCGACGTTTAAATTAAACCTCAGAAAAAAGACAAAATTGCAAAAATGGTCCCTATGGTATGCAAAATTTTGGGGTTTTAGTCCAAACAGTGACTTTTTTGGTTTCGTAGTCCTTTTGGAGTGGTTTGTATGTGAAAATAGTCCCTCCAAAAATTGAAATGACTATAATACCCTTGGGGTATTTATTTTTCATTTTTCTTTCATTTTTTAAATTTAATATTTATTTATTTATTTATTTTAACAATTAAAAAATAATAAAAGACCCATCTCTCTCTCTCTCTCTCTCTCTCTCTCTCTCTCTTCCAAAAATAAAAAACTCAGACATGTTCGTGCTTTCCAGGAAACCCAGCATTCCAAAAATCAAAAACCAAAACCCAATTTCAAATAGATATACATTTCCAGAAATAATAACAAAAAAAAAAAAAAAAACAGAAATCAAATGTGTGTTCTTCAGGAAACCATTTTTCTGTTTGTTCTTCAACCCAGAAATCAAATACACAAGTGTTCATCTCTGAGTTAATGTTCTTCATTTTTAAGAAATACATCATTACAGAAATCAAAAATCAAAACCCAAATTCAAAAAACCATTTCATAAATCGGTCAAAAAACAAATCCAAAGCTGCAAACACACATCCATAGACACATACACACCCAAATGTTGTCTTTATTCTTCTCAGTCACAAACCCGAACACCTCATTGAGTGTGGCTTGTTCTAATTGAGAGCCAATCTTCTTCTCCAAAATCGATTTACAGTCTTCGATTTTGATTTCGGGGTCAAATGATAACAATCATAGGCTGAAGAATAGGGTTGATCGCCATAGCCACAAAGAGGGTTTTAAGAAAGATATGAGAGATTTGGAGGAAATCTTATCGAAGGGAAATCCTATGGCTGAAGAATTTGTGCCCTTTCACTCTTCAAGAACGTTTATAATAGGGCTCTACTACAACCATTATCTGTTGCTACTCACTTTGGTTATGCTGCTTTTAATGATTCCTACTCCAAAACAACCATACAACTATGGTGCAAGAAACCTTAAAGGAATCAAAACATTAAAAAGAGAAAAGAGAAACCTGTGGTAAGAAGCTGTTGAATGAACAGATGACCAAAACAGATGAAATACAGAGCTTTAATGGAGCCCTAATCACAACCAATAAATTTGTCGATAGGAAGCCAAATCTTTTTTCTCTCACTTCAAATCCACTGCCTCTGTCCCTCGTTCTTCTTTAAATCGCGACTATATATGTGGGGATTCTACTCTTCAGCTTCCAGAGTGTGTTTTGTATTTTTAATTCTTATGTGTGTTTATTTGCTGGGGAAGAAGAAACAGGAGAGAGAGAGAGAGAGAGAGAGAGAGAGAGAGAGAGAGAGAGAGAGAGAGAGAGAGAGAGGCCCTTTTTTTATTTTTTTAATTGTTAAAATAAATAAATAAATATTAAATTTTAAGAATAATGAAAGAAAAATGAAAAATAAATACCTCAAGGGTATTATAGTCATTTCAGTTTTCGGAGGGACCATTTTTGCATACAAACCACTCCAAAAGGACTACGAAACCAAAAAAGTCACTGTTTGGACTAAAACCCCAAAATTTTGCATACCACAGGGACCATTTTTGCAATTTTGTCCAGAAAAAATGTATACCACAAGGACCATTTTTGTAGTTTTGTCAAAAAGTTATGGTTTGGACTAAAACCCTAAAAAATGCATACCACAGGGACCATTTATGCAATTTTTTTCAATTAAATATCTTAATTGATAATGGAAGTGAACTTTGATTACAGGGCATATGGAAATGACAAGTCAAGGAATCACACAAAGAATACTAAATTTTATTTGAAAACATGTTCTAGTTCTTTTGTACAATTGATTTCCTATGTATTTGTATATAGTTATAACCCATGGAACATGTTTTATTTTTTATATGATTTTTTTATTTGATATTACCTACAAATAAGATTTCTGAAAAATTATTATCATAATGAAGATACTTTGAGGGTTGTGAGTTTGTTAATTTGGTGTTTGTTGCAAAGAAAAAGCTTAGAACATCCACAATATAAGTTTTAGGAGTTTATTGGGTTACATAAGCTTTTGAAAGTCGAACAAATCTATTGTGAGAACTAACATAATTTAAAGCTTTACCGAGTAGTTTATAAAGATATTTATAGTGTTATACAATTTGCCATTATTGCTTATCGGAGAGTTTTACCGGACAAATAAGATTGTAAAAAACCTCAAATTATTTCACGATTGATTTTCTTACTGTAAATAAATAGACAATTTATACAAAGAATGTAATGTCCTGAAAATCATGACATAAAAGTTTTGTTTTTAGATTAGTAAATCATTAATACACATCTTTCCCATAAAGCCAAGGAATCCAAGATGTAACAAAATATCATCAAATTAGAGTAATTCACAGAATGCGGAAACTTGTAATGTGTGCTCTGCAATCATCCCGAGCTCTCCCATTTGAAAACAAGAGTACGTGAAACATAAAGTGAAAACCGTAAGCATAAAGCTTAGTGAGTTCCCCAAAATACCAGATACCAAACATACAAATGGACCCAACCCTGGGGTTCATTTCAACCCAAAAAGCAAGTATGGGCCCCCGCCTTGGGGCCTCGCCCTGGGGTATATTTCAACCTGAACATATCACTGTGGGCCCCACCCTAGGGTATATTTCAACCCAATTATAACATAGTGGGCCCCCATCCTGGGGTTTATTTCAACCCAAGCACACATGCAAAAGTCACAAAGACAATTAGCACAATCCATTGGGCCGACATTGGTACCTTTGACCCATGAGTACAATGAGAAGACTCACCTTGACAACTGACCCCACGAATAGATCTTTGACTGCTGATCCGCTAGAAATCTCGTGCTATCTGTGACATCCCCACGTGACCCAAGAATTGGACTTCATGAATCCAAAAATCACATTTGGAGAACTTCGCGTATAGCTTCTCCTTCTTCAAGACTTCCAACACTTCTCGCAAGTGTCTGCCATGCTCCTCTTGGCTTTTTGAATAAAACAGAATGTCATCTATGAACACTATCACATATTTATCAAGGAACAGGTTACAAACCCTGTTCATTAAATCCATGAATGCTGCTGGAGCATTGGTTAGTCCAAACGACATAACCAAGAACTCATAGTGTCCATAACGAGTTCTAAATGCAGTCTTCTCAATATCCTGCTCTTTTACCTTTAGCTGATGGTATCCTGACCTTAGGTCGATCTTTGAAAAATAACTTGAACCTTGCAGTTGATCGAATAGGTCATCAATCCTCGGCAACGGATATCTATTCTTTATTGTTGCCTTATTCAGCTCTCGGTAATCAATGCACATTCTCATACTTCCATCTTTCTTCTTCATGAATAACACCGGAGCTCCCCAGGGTGATGAACTAGCTCTAATGAAACCCTTGTACAATAACTCCTGAAGTTGCATCATCAGCTCCTTCATCTCCGTCGGTGCTAGTCGATAAGGTGCTTTTGCAATTGGCGTTGTTTCAGGCAACAAGTCGATATGGCATTCTACTTGTCGATCAGGCGGTAATCCAGGAAGATCTTCGGGAAATACTTCCGGATAATCACACACGACATGAATATTCTGCATCACCTTCTTTTCCTTCTTAGCATCGATCACGAATGCTAAATATGATGTACACCCCTTGATCAAACATTTTCTGGCTTTCATTAGGGAAATGATTCTAGAATTTACTCTGCGTTTATCTCCGTACACCATAAACGATTCCTTTCCAGGTGGATTCACTTTACTATTTTCTTCTTGCAAAAAATCTCGGCATCATTGGCGCTAAGCCAATCCATTCCCAAAACGATGTCGAAACCATTAAGTTTGATAGGCAATAATTCCTCGTGGAACTTATTCCCATTCAGATCAATTAAGATGTTTTTCATACGATGGCTAACAGGTACAAACTTGCCACTAGCAACTTCGACTAATAAAGCATCATCTAGTCTAACAACAGGCAAAGCTAGTTTTCTACCAAATTCATGCGATATAAAGGAGTAGTTGGCTCCAGAATCAAATAAAATTTGGGCAGGCAATTTGTTTACGAGAAAGGTACTTGAAGTGACATCAGCTTCATCTTTAGCAGCTTCCAGTGTCATCTGGAATGCTCTCGCCTTTGGATTTGGTGGGATGTTGGGTTTTGCTGCCTCCTTCTTTTTCGGACAATCCCTTGAGATGTGCCCTTCCTCACCACAACCATAACAAACATTCTTGGTGAGGGTGCAGTCGTTGGCATAATGCCCTGGCTTTCCACATTTGAAGCATGTGGTTTCCCCGCCACACTTCCCATGATGCTTCTTCTTTCACTTGTCGCACCATTTCGCCTCTAACTTTCCTCCACTTCCGCTCGAACCAGATTTCGAGAATTTACTTTTCTTGCTGGACCCTGAAGATCCATCGATTTTCCTCTTTTCACCCACCTCTGACCTTTCCAGACCTTTTTCCCTGATCTGGGTCTCAACATTTCTAGCAGCCCAGATGGCCGCTTTCAATGTGGTTGCTTGCTTAACCATTGGACCGTAGTCTGCTGGTAGTCCAAGTGAAAACTTGTTGACCTTAGAGAGTTCTGTAGGCACCAAATATGGGATAAACTTCATCTTTTCTGTGAAACTTGCAGCGTATTCAGTAACGCTTAATTTCCCTTTCTTCAAATTCTGAAACTCATTACTGATTTCCAGAAGGTCCTGCTCGGAGCAGTATTGCAGTTTTAGTTGTTCCACAAAGTCTTCCCAAGACATTTTGCTTGCTTATCCCTTGGGCATAGAGTCGGCTAACAGCTTCCACTAACTCAACACACCAGATTTTAGCAGAGGGATTGCAAGAGCGGTCTTCTGCCTGTTGCTGCATTCGCAACTTTCAAACATTGCCTCCATTTCGGAGATCCAGTCCATAACTTGTACCGGCGTCGGGCTTTCGGATAGACATGGTGGTTTGGACGCCATGAAATCCTTGTACTTACACCCACGCCCATCATTTCCTCCATACTGGTTATTGCGCCTAACCACTGGTGGGTTGTCTTGACCAATGATCCCACTAAAGTTTTCTCCTTCAGATTGCCCTCCATTCTCCTCGGGCTCTTCTACTTGAATCGACGATTCTTCACGATTCTGTTGAAGCAAACGTCTTGTTTCTTTCATCTGACGATCCAACATCGTTTGAATCATCCTTTGTACACCAACCATTGTTATCGGCTCAGGTGCAGCAGCTACAACAGGTACTTGTTGAATTACAGGCGGTTGATTCCTGTTTTCATCAGCATATCCAACTCTGCTTCTTGTTCTCACCATTTTTGATCTATACACCGAATAAGGTGAAATTTAGATCTTCATTCACGATAGATATTCAAATCATCCTTATTACTCCAAACGATTACATGCTAGTGTTGGGTTTTGAGCAATCTAACACTTCCTAAGTGTGCATGCAACCCTAATAAACCTTGGATTGATGTTTGTCTAAATACGTGCAAAATAATAATTTTCCAAGGTTCATAACCTATCTAACATGGCATGGGGTACTTTTAAACATAAAAGAATTAGATGAGATTACATACCTTTTTGATGAGTTTGATTCTTAAGGAGTTTGAGGGCCAAGCACCAATAGTGTGAATGCCTCAAATGGAATCACAAACCACTACAAACTCTTGGAAAACTTTGAGAGAGTGTATACACACTATAAAATTGGCCACACACAAGCATACACACTAGTGACACTAGTGGCTATTTCATGCAACATAAGCATGCTTATATAGTGTACATGATTAGGGTGAAACCCTAATAACCCATGACCTTTCCTTTTCCAAGGATCCATGGGTTAAAAGCTCCATGGATCATCCATGGACTTCCATATAAGCCTAGCCCATTAACTAATGAGTATTAGCCCACACCATATAAAACAATAGCCCACAATTTAATTAGTCTTCTTTTTAATCTCTAAATTAATTCATAATTAATTTAAGACTAAAACTAATTAAATAACATGACTTCATATTAATATATTATAACTTATAATATATTAATAAATCGTAAGTATACAATTCTCATAAAATTATCCATAAATCGTTTGGGTGAAGTGCAACCTAAATGGACCATGCCGGGTCGGGTCAAGTATGTACCAAATAAGTTATGGACTTAGACACCTTATCCAACAGACTCCCACTTGGATAAGTCTAATAACTATATTTGCGTATGTTACTTCAGGAACCAACCAGCAATCGTAGCTCTCGAAAACTCTATTGAACTATGAAGCGCCATTTTAGATAAGTGATCATATAATCCTCTGTTCTCATGATATCAGCCGGACAAATACATGGAACAACGTCGTACTTATTGTCCAGCAGTTTGTTTCCCGATTTCCGATTTGTTTGACAAAGAAGTTAATCGAACACATCAATTTAGTTCTGACCGGCCGGTACATAGGTCACAACAAAATCATCGAGGGGCCCAGATATCGCTTCTATTTCTAGAAGGAACAGATAAACTTCGACTCATATGCTTGTTCTACTACTTGTTGAATTTTACACAAAGGCACGTTTTATAACATCAAGTTACTAATGCGTTTACGTGCAATCAATGCACAACCAACTCATAGGTAACAACTCATATCTCTAGATTTGAAGATTTATATGATATTACCGTCTCACGATCACTCGAGATAAATTCCATGAAGTGATACAAGTGAGCATGGGTTTATTCCAATACTCATAACTTATGAGCACTCATGAATGTTGTAGCAACCATTGCTATGACTAAACCCATTTAGCCATCTACAAACTCGATTCATGACAGTCTTGATTCATACCTACTTCCAGCATATGAACGACTGTGGAGTGTTTAAATAACTTAGTCATTCGGAAAGAATAACCTAGCTATTTTGGAAGTCAAAACATGCAAAGTGAAACACAATAATAATCGAATCCAATATGGTCTCAGAACCCTTTTGAACATAAATAGAACCACCTTTTATTTATCACCATATTGATTACACATTATTCATTGTATAATGTTTCAAACAATCAACTTAAGACTTGAATAAAAACAACAGTCGTCCCATGCTCCTGGCATGTACACTTTGTTTTTCTAAACAATAGTTATACCATACTCCAAGTATGCACACTATGTTTGTCTATGATCCTTACATTGTGATGTAGATCAATTGAACATGATTCCAATGATACTCATTTCACAATCCCAAATCCTTATTGTAAATGTGAGAGTCCCCGATTCCTATCATTTACCAAAAAATCTGTTAGATTTTAAACTTTTATGCAATGTTCCTCTTGTAATGATTATGCACAAAGTCACCAAAACCTTGTCACCAGTCATTACAGAGTATTCCAAAGAAGGTCAACTTCTATGAAACGGAAGTCTCATATTCAAAGTACATTGCTTTAAACATCCTTCTCGCATTAAGGTTTTCTAATCTTACATAGATTGAATAACTTCCACCTATGGAGACATTTCCATAGTCCCATTTTAACTATCACTTCCGAACAAGAGTTACTTCTTTTCAGAATATGTCAATATGGTCCTTTCCGACAACTTACATCATACTTCCAACTTTCCCTGAGCAACCAATCTTTGGCGAACCTCAGATTTGTCCTCGACAATTGCTTAATCACTTTAGTCATATCCAGTTCTAGACTTTTCCCTTCTCAATGCCTTAAGCATTTGGAAAATTTAGAAAAGATGAATATTATAGCACATGCAATCGATCCTATATCCGAAGCATATGGGACACGATTCATGATGTTTGACATAAAGACATGATACTAGACAAGTCTTTTGCTACAATATTTTTTATTTGCCATGTTTTCAAAATTTAACTATGAAGAGGGATGCCGTAATCATAATCAAATTTTGAAAATGCAATATATATATATATATATATATATATATATATATATATATATATATATATATATATATAGAATTTCTTCAAGTTGAACCATTCTAACATAAAATTCATATATATATATATATATATTCTTGACTAAAGATGATTAAAATCTCAATCTAAGCTTTAGAATTGAAATGACGTATAATTTTCTCTCCCTTAATTATAGAAAAACAACTTTTCAACCCCTGCAACTTCACGAATTGAAACTTTGTTTTCTATAATTAACATTGCTAGCTTGCAATACTAATCATAATTATCATGCTCCCACTAACATGATGATTATTAGCATAACACTTATGCTCCCACTAGCTTTGACATATTTCCAGCAATCTGCTGGATTTCTGAAATTTAGATTCATACACCCTTTCTTAGATAGCTCACATGTGTGTCTAAACAATTTTCAGAACTATGAAAAGGGATGCCGTAATCATAGTCTCAATTTCTTAGGCATTTGCCATTTCTCACAAGTCCATGTTAGTGTGCCGATTAACCACACACGCTCCACTAACGACTTTTGAAAATGCAAATAACACAATTGCTATCTACTTAAAATCTACTTAGTGAAAGCGTTTCCTCACCATCATTTTCATGAATCGGAGAGAAACCTTATGACACTTAGATTTTATGGTGTATGAGTTCCTATCCATGTGAATTTGTCAAAACCATAATCACAAGATAAGGTTAGTGATAAATTCAGCCCTACATGGATTAAACTTGTTCAATCTTAGTTTCTTGTCACCTTGGTAGCACAAGGCCCACCAATGCTTCCAAGTTGAACTCTGATAACTTACATGCAAATTCAACTTATTTGGAGTAGGTACAAAAATAAGAATTATGTCAACACGATAGGTTGCAAACCTTAAGTCGTGTGCTAGTGATAAATTACAGGTTTTACTCTTGATTAAATCTTGAAACTCTTTCAGGATATTTAAGGCTCCCACTGTCCCCTTGACATATAAGTTTCCCCAGTCAAGAACCATTCCTTGACAAAACAAATATTCAAGGGATAGTGTGGATTCTTATCAAGACTAACACTTCACACAATTGGTCTTAGTTGGTCTTTGTCTCATCCAAGACATCACAACTTACCAATCTCAAATGTACAAGAGTAGAAAACATTTTACTCTTACATTTGACTAGTGTTAATAAATCTTCCTTTATGTCACTCAAGGTTACAATCTTGGAGTATGACTCTAAGAAGTGTTTTGGAACGAAGTATGACTCATCTTCTTGATTTTAACCAATCCAACAATTCATGACCTCTCTTCTTCGCCATAACAATGCACTAAGACGTCCTTAGAGTATGAATTTGTGATATGGTTTCATAATCATTAAGATGATCATGAAATATGATACTAAAGTACTCTCCCATCCTTTCAGATTTGAGAAACTTTTATCTTTCTGCCTAATTTGATTCTTCTCATTTGTTTTGTCATACATTGTAACCTTTCCAATGTTACATAATTATACTTAACCTCATAAGTATAATCATATTTACGAATCTTTAGTAAATCATGACAAATCAATCTTTGTGGTGGACCTTGACCAGCGCACACCTAGTGTACCTAATTCCTTAGTCCTTCAATTGACTCACATATACATGTGATCAAAGAATTAGTCTTAATTTTCAAAGATGAAAATTCTTATTCATCATACAATACAACTTGTATGATTCCAAGCTTGGGTGATAAAAAACTTTCTTCATTTGGTAAATTCAGACACTACCACAAATGAAAGAATCAAATCCATTTTCCAATATTGCTATTACTGGAAACATATAAGCAACAATTTTCCACAGATGGCATTGTAAGGATATTTTTAAAATAAATAAAATTAAAACCCTTATTTTCTTTTATTTTAAAACTTTGCAGAAAAACTTATCCTCACAATCCACATGAAAACCTTGTTGTTATCTATTCATAAGCAATATATTATAACTCTTAAGCAATAGCTCAAAATTCTGATTACCGAACCATGCGATCAAAACCCACCTTCACAATCAGAATCAACATATACTTACTTTAAGCTTCCTATCTTTTCTTTTGATTCTTAAAAACATCAACATGTGACCCATTCACATTATGTAATAAGAATCTCCAAATAGAAACTTAATAGAGTTAGTCAGTGGACTTTAACTGAAGTAGAGTCAAACTTTTTGACTTGATCAACCTTATGACCTTTCAGGTGAATAGGGCAGCTTCGCAACCAATGCCCCTTCCTTTGGAAACAAAACACATGGACCCTTTGGTAATGGCACATGAGACTATCTCAGACTTAGCCTTTTGTAACAACCTGAAGTTTTCTATTGCCGAAAATCCATTCTGCCCGTATAACTCGTCGTATATCAAAACGTCCCGATGTCGTTTTGGGTTAAATTAATTAAAGTTATATGTTTATTATCCTCCAATGAGTGTCCAAACCCTTTAGGAACTCATGTATTTAGCCCAAAATATTTATTTCATAAGTTTTAAAAACGTCCCCGCCGGGTGACGGAAACTTAATCGGGTACGACCTAAAGCCTTGTTTAAGGCCGGTATCGGGTAGAATTCCACCGTGTCCAAGTTTTGGGAACTATATAAACAAGTTAAATCTTTCATTTGAAACTTTTTCCCTCTCTCTCTACTCTCTCTCTAACCTCTCTCCTAAATCCAAGTTTAAGAGTCCAAAACTCAATTTTAAGGCCTCAAATCCCTAAGGTACCTTCCTAACCTTAATCTATAGCATTTGGCTTCCAAATTAGGGATTCAATCATGATTTAAAGCCTTGAATGTGAGTTTACGGCCATGGATTAAGCTTAGGCCGTAAACTCATAGTTAAGGGGGTTTTTTAAGCCCTAAAACCCTTCCTAAACACAAATGGACTTTAGATATGGCTTAATGGCTTCATGGAAAGGACTTATAACATTTAAAACATGATTTTTGATGGATTTGAAGGAGTTTACGGCCAAGGCACAAGCTTGGGCCGTAAACTCATTTTTATGGGGTTTTCTTGACCTTAAACCCTTCCAAATCACTTTTAAGGCTTAGATATGAATTATAGAATATTGGTTTTAACATTTGGACACTCGAAACATAAATTTTGAGGGGTTATTGTGAGTTTACGGCCAAGGCAAGAGCTTGGGCCGTAAACTCCTTATAATATGGTATAAATTCATTTTTAAGTGTTATTTAGCCCCTATAACACCCCTAAAGGCTTGGAATGAATTTTAGAAGTCCATACAAACAAGTTTTTGGCATCAAAACACATGGAAATACTCTCTAAGAGAGTTTACGGCCATGAGAGGGGTCTCATAGGCCGTAAACTCCAAAAATCCCTTCAAAACATCAAGTAAATGCATGTAAAGCCTTGAAACAATTTTTCCAATCACATGTGATTTGTTTTAGCATCATTTAACACCATTTTCTTGAGTATTTAGGAGTTTACGGCTAGGAGCCTATGCTAGGCCGTAAAATCCCATAAATATGTCATTTTGATGATTTAAATCCATTCCAAGCCTTTAAATCCAAACCTAGAAAAATGTCCTTAAGTGTTACAAGCCATTTTGTGCCATATCTCACCCCACCATGAGTTTACGGCCGTAAACTCATGGGTAGAGGGTCTTGTGGCCGTAAACTCCCTAAGGAGTGTTCCTTTGAAGTCCCAATTCATTATCCTAGCTATGTGTGTCCCTAAATGTCCCCCGGGTCCCTCCAAACACTAGTATCGGGGTGTTTTCGCGACTAGAAACAAGTGTCCCTTTCAAATAATCAATCTAAATCCTAATTAGATACAAATGTGTATCTTTACATTATACTTAGGAACCTTGTGTATTTACAAGCCTCGGATCAACTTTTAGCATCCAAATCGTCACACTTCTTGTCCGGTGAGTTCATACCCCTACGCCCTTTTCCGTGTTTTTCAATGTGTTTAGGGGGGGGGGGGGGAATACAAGCAAACTATAACTGTTTTCAAATTATAACATTTATGTGTTTCGAATAATGTCTGGCAAACTTATAAACACTTTTACTCCTTATGTATTACGCTGAGCATAAGGAATGATTTATCAATTTCAACTAAATGGATTTTAGTTAAGAAAATAACCAAACTAATCAAATTATTATGGGAATAATTTGGGGTTCTATATTTCTCTTTATATTAGGTACTAATATCTGTATAAAGTTATTAGATAAACTATGCCTGATTCAGTTTATCTCCGTATCATTTGAATGTATTGCCAGATAATTTCATAGTATGTATCTACTTTCACTGTATCATGTTTCATAATCGTTGTATGTTTGATATCGTATAAGAATCCTGTGAATAGTTTAGTACTAGCTTGTGAGTAGTCACTACCCTTTATGGATGATCAGTAAATCCTCCCCGGAAGTGTAACCAGAGTCTCCTGGAGGGAGAGCGAGGAATTTGTGAATAGATCTATTCAGGACTGACAATCCCACACCTTAACTGCTAGCTACAGTTAGGCGGGCACGCCTGGGGTGACAAATTTTGGATATCATCCGACGTCTGACAAACGTTAAGGAGGTCTCGTTGTCATATCAGCATGGTTACCCGACTCACAATATGTATTAATATAAATTTATTCACAGCTTTGATTTTTAAATCTATATCTTGTTCGGGATAGTAATCCCATGGTTTTGAATCTATATCTCGTTCGGGATGGTAATCCCATGGTTTTAAATCTATATCTTGTTCGGGATAGTAATCCCATGGTTTTGAAACTATATCTTGTACGGGATGATAATCCCATGGCTTTATCTATCTATCTTATATCGTATTCGGGATAGTGATCCCATGGTTTTATCAAACTATCTTGTAACTATTTCGGAATGTTAGTCCCAAGGTTTTCAAACTACCTTCTATTTACAGTTCGTGTGTATTATGGTATTTCATATCGTATTCGGGATAATAATCCTATGATTTTCAATATATAGTTTTGTGTATTAAACTATACTCTATGTTATTCAATCAATCTTACATTTAGGAAAATATGAGATTTTCCTGGGGTTAACATATAACGTGTAACAGAACTGTAATGAAAGATAACGAAACTATTTAACATAAGAAAATATGGGATTTTCTTAGATAACAAACCTTTTCGGAAAACTAAAGGAAACCGATACAATTTCACAAAACAAAACCGCTTATGAACTCACCAGCTTTATGCTGATTTTCAAACTGCTTGTATTCTCAGGTCCACGTTAGACAGGTACCCGATGATCTCTTTTGGTGAAGACGGAGTGCATGGAAGACTCGTCTCGTTTTGTTCATATGATATATGTATAATCTTTTGTACAATTTACTTTTGAACCAAATGTAAACTTTCATATATATATATATATATATATATATATATATATATATATATATATATATATATATATGTAATGTAATGGTTGTTTACTGTGATTACTATGTACATTGGATTTGATACACAACTTGGAGTCAACCTCGGAAATGTTTCCGCCTTTGATTTTCGGGATGTGACACCTTTTTCTTTACCATTTGGTCAACTGAGTTGACTATGGCCGATCCCTTTCCATTGGGAAGAGAAATCTTTTTTCTAGATATCCAATGCTACCATTGTCAATGTCCATTTAAGACTTAGGAAGTTGTTCTTTTAATCAAATTTGCTTTACTGGTGTTCCAAATCATTGCTGATTCCACAACACCAAGCAAATAGATAACATCATTAAGGGTCATGTTGAGTGACTATGCTTGCCAATAGGGATTGAGTGACTTTAAGCTTTTCAAGAATTTATGGGTGAGGGAGAATAATTGGAGGAGGTGGAGGAAGTGAAGCATGATGTTGAGGGACACCATCTTCAAGAGATTTGGGAAGATCATAGTTGTCTGAACCAGACATCTATAATGGGAGAAAATCAAGTTAGTTGATTCAAAATCCTTAATATAACACCCAATATGAAATATTAAGGCTAGGACCCAACACAATATTTTATAATTTGGAAGAGGGATGCCGTAATCCAAGCTATAAAATATTTGAAGGTAGGCGAATGACGATTCACCAATTTCCACCATGAAAAACGAAATAATTTATTAGGTTTTAATTGGATTTGAAATTCCTAGATCTTTTGAGATTCATTGAACTTTTCAATGGCATGTTTCAATCTCGAGTATGCCCTCTCAAATTTTGTGACTGGGATGCCGAGGATCACAAAACAAGGTGTGAATAACCATACCAATTCACTTGGTACCCTTAATATTATCACCTAATCAATGTGCCGGTTAACCACACACGCTCCATTGATCTATGACAAACATTAAGTCACCCTTCGTGATCTTTACTAGTCCAAGTTAGTGTGCCGGTTAACCACACACACTCCACCAACGACTTGGTAAGGTACAAAGTGTGAATTCCATGGGCTAGCACCAAATTCACATTTTTCCTAAAGTAACTAAGATTGGGAATTAAATAAAAAAATATTTAGTTACTTTATAATAATCATTATACTTTTATTGAGAATTTAAAGTCATTGTCCTACCCGTTCGGCTAACGACTCTCCACCAGTTAAGCAAGCGGTGGGTGAGAGTGGACACCCATTAAGTTGCCATTTTATAGGCAACAACCTTATACCCACCTTATAGACCGGCTTCGTGAATGAGGCCTACTAATGGTAAAACGACTTGTTCTTATACATATATATAATAATTAACCATTAATCTTATAATAGTATAAGGGTAGAATTTTAACTTTTAAAACTTCTAGGATGTGGAATTAAAGTTTGTGTGAGACTTTACAAATTCCAAAACTTGAGGGCAAGTTTTGAACAATTCATAAACTTTTGGATATTCATAACTTATGAGTTTTAATGAAGTGTTTAATACTTTTAATGAAGAGTCTCTTGGAAATCCATAACTTGAGGACAAGTTATGAAGTCCATAAAAACATTTATTAGAAAAACTCTTCAAAAGTGTAACTTATGACTTCTTAAAAAAAACATTTAAAAGAAAAACTTTTGAAATTCCATAACTCGAGGACAAATTATGAATTCCATTAAAACACATTAAGATCAAGAATTAACTAACAGACAATTTGCAAATAATTCCTATGATCTAACAAAACTCATATGAACATGAACATCCACATCAACAATTTCAAGAATCATATGAACACATATAAACTAGAAATTTTGATTATAACTTTGAAATTTGTCCACCATCATCATTACCACATCAAAAACAAGTTTTATGAGTCCAAAACAGTTTAAGGTAATGATTCTAGACCAATTCCAGCACCAAAACTCGAAGATATGCTGTCTGGGGGTCCAACTCGTCGAGTGCATGAACCAACTCGCCGAGTTGGATGAATTTTGCCTTGGACTTGTCGAGTCCCTTCATGGACTCGGCGAGTCTGCTGTGCAGACAGCACATAAACTTCGATTTTCAGCAATTTGCATCAAGTATTCAAGAAAACAAGCCTAGGCTCTGATACCACTGTTGGGTTTTGAGCAATCTAACACTTCCTAAGTGTGCATGCAACCCTAATAAACCATGGATCTATGTTTGTCTAAATACATGCAAAATAATAATTTTCCAAGGTTCATAACCTATCTAACATGGCATGGGGTACTTTTAAACATAAAAGAATTAGATGAGAGTACATATCTTTTTGATGAGTTTGATTCTTAAGGAGTTTGAGGGCCAAACACCAATAGTGTGAATGCCTCAAATGGAATCACAAATCACCACGAACTCTTGGAAAACTTTGAGAGAGTGTATACACACTATAAAATCAGCCACACACAAGCACACACACTAGTGACACTAGTGGCTATTTCATGCAACATAAGCATGCTTATATAGTGTACATGATTAGGGTGAAACCCTAATAACCCATGACCTTTCCTTTTCCAAGGATCCATGGGTTAAAAGCTCCATGGATCATCCATGGACTTCCATATAAGCCTAGCCCATTAACTAATGAGTATTAGCCCACACCATATAAAACAATAGCCCACAATTTAATTAGTCTTCTTTTTAATCTCTAAATTAATTCATAATTAATTTAAGACTAAAACTAATTAGATAACATGACTTCATATTAATATATTATAACTTATAATATATTAATAAATCGTAAGTATACAATTCTCATAAAATTATCCATAAATCGTTTGGGTGAAGTGCAACCCAAATGGACCATGCCGGGTCGGGTCAAGTATGTACCAAATAAGTTATGGACTTAGACACCTTATCCAACAGCTAGTTCTAATATCATATACATACGCTTAGAATCCTAAACACATAAACCTTCAGATCCGGTTGGCAACAAACCGTAGATCCGAACAAATAATATCATATATGGCAACATATAACATTTAGCTCATAAAAGCATTTTAGGCAACTTTCCTAAAATAAACTAGTGATCGTGTCTAAAATTTATCAGACACACATCTCACAATCTCCACTTAGCATCCTAAGTTTAAGTCTAGAAATCCTACAAATTCCTAGTTCGCTTAAACTAATGCTCTGATACCAACTGTGACATTCCCAAAATCTCGGCCAGAAAAGACCGATTTCATTTATGCTTTTTAAACATTTTCAGAGTAAATCCTTTTAATTTTAAAAGAGATGCGGAATTTGTTCCAAAAAACAAAACATGATAAGATAGATATTTATCAAAACATTTCATAAAGAAATATGATTTCATTTCATAATCAAAAGTTGGGATGTCATGTTCTGATACAGATCATAAAGCATAAAAGATAGCATTACAAGTCATTCAACAAATATATACATATACAAACTTGTAAACAAAAACAACTTGATGATTCATCCATCTTAAGCTCTTACGCCACTCCCTGTAATACAAATAAACTGAGTGGGTCAGGCTTGGGAGCCTGGTGAGCATATAGGGTATTCAACCCACAATAATTATATTTAATTTCAATAATCAACAATAAACCCGATTACCCATTCCCGTTATCCTCACTTTACATCCCTAAAATAACATCTATTATAAGGAACCTAATTCAGGATTTTCATCGGGACGGACATTACTGCAGAGGGGCTTCCTCAACAATAAGTGTCCTAAAGGCAACCATGTGGGGGATAGAGTACACCGGTGAACACGTTGTTCACAACACCTACAGGTAATGAGCCTGCTAGTGTTCCACAGGACAGTCTAGAATAGTCCGTGGTCATGCGGCGCAACAGGACATTTCAAGAGAGATTGTCCAACAGAGAGGAACGACGAAGGAGCGGGAGGAATTTAACAACAAGACATGATACTGTTGGGTTTTGAAGATTCTAACACTCCTAAGTGTAAATGCAACACTAAATACCTTGGATCTATGTTTTCTCTATTATACATGCAAATATGAATATTCCAAGGTATTACCCTAGCTAGCGTACAATCTTTGATACTTGGGGTAATATAACAAGTTAGAATACATACCTTGTTGATGTAACTTGTCTTCATGAAGCTTGAGTGCGTAGTGCCCCAAGTGTGACACCTCAAATGGTTCACACAAGACCATGAACACTTGGAATAACCTTAAGAATAAGGATACAATGGTTCTCTTTAGTGAATTGGCCTTGCCCTTTTGTGTACACACACTAGTGCCCATTTCACCAACCAAGGACATCTTTATATAGTATGGAGATTAGGGTTAAACCCATGACCCTTCATTTCATATGATCCATGGTTTAAAAACTCCATGTACTATCCATGAAAGCTTAACCCAACCTAAATGAACTTGGCCCATCACACATATATATCTAAGAGTCCATATTTAATTAGTTCCTTTTGATCACTTAATTAATTATAAATTAATTCTTGATCGATATTAATTAAATAATATGATTATATATTAATATATTAGAACTTATAATATATTAATATAAATCACTAGTATCCTTTTCCTCATCTTGTCTATCCAATTGTCCCGATGCCATGCAACCCAAATGGACCATGCCGGGTCTGGTCAAGTCTTACCAATTATAGTTATGGACTTAGACATTAATCCAGTAGTCTCCCACTTGGATAAGTCTAAAACTATTATTGAGTATAACTTCAAAACCCAACTAGCAATCGTAGCTCTCAAAAGCTTCTGTCGAACTCTGACGTGTTAATTGAACTCTGACCTTTGTCAATGACTTTTCCATTAGATAAGGTGTAGGGTATCAAAGCACTCCATGGATGATGGCAATGGGCCCCTTTGATGTATACTAGGTTAAAAGCCCAAGACTTGTCTTTTCCCTATAAATAGTCATGTATTATTCATTATTAGGGTTAAGAGAGTGAGGCAAAATGTAGCCGCCACGTGAGGTTTCTTGTAGAGTTAGATTCTTATTTCTTAAGTGTAATTCGTTCCTCACAATTCAATAAATCGATTGATCATTCGACATAATCTTCATTATTTGTGTTTGTTCTTATTTTCCGCATCTTGTTCATCAAATCACAATTAGGGTTTTAATCCCATCAAGTGGTATCAGAGCGGGTCTTTGAAAATCTATTGATTTTTGAAGTATCGGTTCTTGATTTGGTGATTTTCTACATATATTGAAGATTATTGATGTTTTGGCGGTATGGAATCAATATTTTGTTCAAGCTACTGCTCATGGAAATTCATGCTGTTCATCACTGTTCATCTAATTTTTTTTATTTGTTCTTCTGTTCATCTTAGATCTGGTGATTAGCTTAATCCAAATATCAGTCGATTTTAATCATTTGTTTTGACCCATTTGAATCCATTCGTGTCTTATCTTGATCTGGCCCAATCCTTTGGCCGATTCACTGTTCATGATCCAACTCTTTTTCTGTAATATCACATTCGATTTCCGTTTGCGTCATTTACTTTACGTGCTCAATTCACCCATTTATTCATTCTCTCAAAGATCAATCAAGATTAACAATCGTTGCTTGTATCGCTGTCGACTAAGGATTATTAATATGTCTTCATCAATTCTGATGAATCGATTTGTGTGTGGTTTAATTCAAGATCAAACCTTTCATCGATTTTCTCATTCACACTCTTAAGATCGGTTTGATTAACTCATTTTGAACTTGGATATTGTTTGATGATATTGTTGTGATTTATCTCGATTTTTGGAAGCAGCGATTATATGGTTCTTGAGTAAAAATTTTGAAGACCTGTGATGTACAGGTGACGAACGGATGTGAAAAGTGAAACCAGAATAAGTCAAAATTGGAATGCATAAAAGATGTGTAGCGAATTCGGTATTTCTTTTGGAAGCATTCGGAACTAGAAACCGATTCCCTGTTGGTAAAATCTTGATTGGATTGAGCAGATGTTCTTGTGAGTCAAACCTCAAAAGTCAAAATCGACTCATACAAACGAAGAACTGTGGGTTGTTGATCTGGAATCAAATTGGAATCAGGTTCTTAATCGCCAAATGGGTCTTACCTTTGGGACTTAATACATTGGTTCAAATGAAATTGAGTTCGCTTTGTCAAGTCTAAACTGGTTAGAAAAGGCGTTACCTGAGAATGTATGAGATCTGAATCGTAACTCAATCGGGTGAACATGAGAGAAAGATTAAGGGTTCGGTGATTGTGATTCTGTGTTCGCGCTCGTTCTTCTCCCAAGATCGTTTGATTTGGAAGTGAACCTGTGATTGGGTTCGTGTTTGAAATTGGTTCGCTTTGGGTGAGATTCTTGGTGTTCAGAACTTAGGGCTCGGTATGAAGGCTTATGCTCAAAACGAACGTGAAATAATCTTGGGGTCATTTGTTAGCACTTGGAACGAAAGGGGGGAGATTCGCTTTGGTAGCTATTGGAACGAACCTCGATCTTGGATCCGCGTGTTTAAGCTGGGTTCGGTTGTTGATTTGAAATAAGAAACGAACCGAACGTTCGGTTCGTGTGATTACATGGCGATCTTGAAACGAACCTTGGTTCGGTTGCTTGTGGTCGAAACGAAAGTGGACTTAGATTCGCGTCTTTATGCTGGGAAATGATGGTTCCGATTGTGAACATTCATTTGAAATCATGTTCCAGTCGTTGTGTTCATTCATCTAAATGTAAATGGGAAGATGACTTAATGTTTCGTACTTGGTCCCTGCAACTTCTGTGAATTGACTCTTCTGGTCCCTATTGTTTTCACTTCTTGGCAATTATGGACGATTTCCAGATTTTGTCAGAAATAATGGGGAGTATTGATGCAGAATTACAATTTCAGTCCCTATTTTTCTGCAAGTGACAATTTCAGCCCATTTTTCGAAAAATTTACAATTTTAAGGGCTGGTGAACAGTTTTGGATTTTTCAACGCTCATTTTTTTTTCGTGAACAGAAAAATAATGATTCCATCAAGTCTTGGCGGTTCGGAAAGTCGTTTTTTTTTTTAACGTCAAGTTTTCACGATTTTTTCCGGATTTTTTTTTTTGTGTATATCTTTTTGTCGCGGGGGAGCATAGTAAATTTTTATCCATTCAAGATCATTCTCATGACCATTTGAAGGCTTTATAATCATGTTTTTGATTATAAATCGGGGGAGAATTTGGTATGGCCATTCGAAATTGGATTTGTGACTTTTCAAAGTCGAAGATTTTTGATAAAGCTTGTGGGAGAATTATGAAGGTAGCTTTTTTTCAGAAGTTCTTCATCGAGCTCTACTAAGGTTTTTACAGAGAAGTATCCTTTACAGCAAGAGTTCTTCATCGAGCTCTGCTAAGGACTTGTTATATCTCCGACTTCTTGTATTTTCTCGATCAAGTGGCGTTACGAATCTTAAAGTTTGGATTGTTACATGATATTTTTTTGATGGCTTATATCATTAGCTTATTTGAAGATCGTTGTGACTTGGAGGGGGAGCTCTTCAAAGACAAGAAGTGATTCAGTTTCTTTGTTCTGAGATGGGTTTTATGGCGGGTTTGGTTTTCATGAAGATTCTTTGGGATTACATTCGAAAATGAAGTTTAAAGACATTACTTCAGTGCTTGATTTATATATCCTAGAGCCCATGTTTGAAGACTATTGAAGAATCAAGATTCGTGGATTGCTTCATATATTCCTCGTTGCAGATCTTTTTATTTGCTAGATGCTTGTTTTGGAAGTTAAAGCATTGTCATCCATTCCATACTTTGAGGGGGAGATTGTAGGGTATCAAAGCACTCCATGGATGATGGCAATGGGCCCCTTTGATGTATACTAGGTTAAAAGCCCAAGACTTGTCTTTTCCCTATAAATAGTCATGTATTATTCATTATTAGGGTTAAGAGAGTGAGGCAAAATGTAGCCGCCACGTGAGGTTTCTTGTAGAGTTAGATTCTTATTTCTTAAGTGTAATTCGTTCCTCACAATTCAATAAATCGATTGATCATTCGACATAATCTTCATTATTTGTGTTTGTTCTTATTTTCCGCATCTTGTTCATCAAATCACAATTAGGGTTTTAATCCCATCATAAGGGATCATATATTCCTCCATTCTAGATATCATATGGACTGAGACATGGATTATAAATCATTCTCTCTGTCCATTTGTTGTTTCCTGATTTTCGATTTATGATGACTGACTGATTGAACAAATCAAATTAGTCCTGGCTTGGCCAAGCACTCACATGTATCATCATTAAATCATCGATGGGCCCACATATATCGCTTTTACCCCGAAGGTAAAAGGAATGGATAAACTTCGACTCATATGGCTTGTTCTACTACTTGTTGAATCATACACAAAGGCACGTTTTATAACATCGAGTTACCGAATGCGTTTTCATGCAATCAATGTACAACCAACTCATAGTAACAACTCATATCTCTAGCTTTGAAGAATATAAGATATTATCGTCTCATGATCACTCATGATAAAATCCATGAAGTGATTCCAATGAGCGTGGGTTGAATCCAATACTCAGAGCTTATGAGTACTCATGAGTGTTGTAGCACAACTTTGTCCACCAACTTGGACATCTACAAGCCAACCCATGACAGTCTTGATTCATATCTACTTCCAACATATGACCGACTGTCGATGGTTTGAATAACTTAGTCATTCCGGAAGAATAACGTAGTTTATTCTGGAAGTCAAAACATGCAAAATGAAACACAAGAATAATTGAATCTAATATGGTATCAAAACCTATGAACATAAATAAAACACCTTTTATTTATCACCATATGATTACACATTATTCATTGCATACTGTTTCAACTATCAACTTTATTCTCGAATTAAAACAATAGGTGTCCCATGCTCCGAGCATGTACACTATGTTTTTCTAAACAATAGCTTTGCCATACACCAAGTATGCACTCTATGTTTGTCTATGGTCCTTACTTTGTGAAATAAACCAATTGACCAAACTTTCAATGATTCTAATTTCACACTCCCGAACTCTTATGACAAATGCAAGAATTCCAAATTCATTCCATTTTACCGAAAATCTGTTAGATTCTAAACTTATATGCAATGATTCTCTTGTAATTATTATACACAAAGTCACAAAGACTTGACAACAAACATTACAGAGCATTCCAAAGGAGATCAACTCCTTGGAAACATCCTTCTTGCATTAAGTTTCCTAATCTTACATAGATTTATTGAACAACTTCCACCAATGGGATCATTTTCACATTCCCCTTTTGACTATCAATTCTGAACAAGAGTTGCCTCTTTTCAAAATATGTCAATATGGTCCTTCCTAAATTTAACACTATACTTCCAGCTGTCCTTGAGCAACCAATCTTTGGTAAACCTTAGATTTTCCTCGACAATTGCTTAACCGTTTTAGTCATATCCAGTTCTAGACCTTTTCCCTTCTTAATGCCCCAAGCATTTGGAAAATTTTAGAAAGGATGAATATAACACATGTAATCGATCCTATATCTGAAGCATATGGGACATGATTCATGATGTCTCACATAAAGACTAAACCAGTCTTTTGCTATAATATTAACATTTCTATTTGCCAAGTTCTCATAATTCAGATTATGAAAAGGGATGTCGTAATCATAATCGAATTTTAGAATGCAGATAATGAATCCATATATAGAAATTCATATATATTCTTGACTAAATTTGATTAAAATCTCAATCTAAGCTTTTAGAATTGAAATGAAGTATAATTTCCTCTCCCTTAATTATAGCAAAACAACTTTTCAACCCATGTAGCCTCAAGAATTGAAACTTTTGTTTTCTATAATTAACATTGATAACTTGCAATACTTATCATAATTATCATGCTCCCACTAACATGAGGATTATTAGCATAACACTTATGCTCCCACTAGTTTTGACATGTACTCAGAAATCAGCTGGACTTCTAGAAAAACAATATTTATTGACTTCCTTACCAAAGTTCAGATTTCTGATACTAGATTGCTTTGATAAAACTTTATCAATATCCTACACCTTATCTTAGATAACTCACATGTGTGTCTAAACAATTTTAAGAACTATGAAAAGGGATGCCGTAATCATAGTCTCGATTGTTTAGACCTTTGCCACTTCTCACAAGTCCATGTTAGTGTGCCGGTTAACCACACACGCTCCACCAACGACTTTGAGAATGCAAATATGACAATTGCTATCTAGCTAAAATCTACTTAGTGAAAGTGTTTCCTCACCATCATTTTCATGAATCGGAGAGAAACCTTATGACACTTAGATTTAATGGTGTATGTGTTCTTATCCATGTGAATTTTCAAAACCATAGTCACAAGACAAGGATAATGACAGATCCAAACTCATAGGGACTGAACTCAATCTTAATTTCTTGCCATTTGGCAGCTCAAGGGCCTGCCATTGCTTCCAAGTAGCTATGAAAACAATTGAGAACATGTAGAACTCCAATGTATAGCCAACTTAACTGGAATGTGCATAGAAATGTCAACACGATAGGTTATAAGCCTCTAGTTGTGTGCTAGTGGTGAAATATAGGTTTTATTCTTGATTACTTCTTGAAACCCTTTTAGGATCTTTTAGACTCCCATTGTCTCCTTGACCTATAAGACTTTCTTGCCGAATATTCAAGAGATAGTGAGGATTCTAATCAAGATAGACACTTAACATAATTGGCATTAGTTGATCTTTGTTTTATCCAAAACATCACATATTACGAATTTCAAATGTACAAGAGTAGAAAACTTTTACTCTTACATTTGACAAGTGTTTTTAAACCTTCTTTAAGACATGTCACTCAAGTTACAATCTTAGAGTATAACTCTTAGAATTGTTTTTAGAACGAAGTATGAATCATCTTCTTGATTTAACCACTTCAACAATTCATAGCTCCTCTTCTTAGCTATCAAAATGCACTTAGGGGATGAATTGTGATAAGGTCTCTTAATCATTAAGATGATCATATTACATGATACTAAAGTACTCTCCCATCTTTTCAGATTTGAGAAACTTTTATCCTTCTGCTTAATTTGATTCTTTTTATTCGTTCTGCTATACATTGAAACTTTTCCAATGTTTCAGAATTATACATTAACTTGTAAGTATAACCATATTTACTAAACTTTTGTAAAACATGACGAATAGTATTATTGATATTTTGTTGTGAACTTTGACTAGTGCACATGGATGTGTAGTTGATCCCTTAGTCCTTCACTTGATTCACTTAAACATGTGAACAAGGAATTAGTCTTAATATTTCAAAGATGAAAATTCTCATTCATCATACAATTTGCATGATTCCAAGTTTCTATCTAACTGAAACTTGGGTGATGAGAATATTTCATTGTTTGGTAAATTTAGACACTGCCACAAATGAAAGAATCAAATCCATTTTCCAATATTGCTATCAATGGAATCATATAACCAACAATTTTTCACAAATCCCATTGTAAGGATACTTAGAATAAATAAAACCAAAAATTTTATTTAAAACTTTGCGGAAAACTTATCCTTACAGTGCAAAAGCATATGAAAAACTTGTTGTTACAACTCAAAATTCTGATCACCGAACCATGTGATCGAAATCCATCTTCGCGATTAGAATCAACATATACTTCCTTCTTCACTTTTTCTTTGATTCTTAAAACATCAATGTGACATCCCCAAAATCACGGCCAGAAAAGACCGGTTTTATTTATGCTTTATAAAAGTCAGAGTACTTCTTTTCATAAAAATGTTGCGGAATTTGTTCCCAGAAAAACACAATAAATACGTTATTAAAACATTTTCGAAGAGACGTATTTTATTCATTTAAAAACATTTGGGATGTCATTGTCAATACAGAAACATAAGCAGAAACAGAACTTACATTTATTTACACTAGTGATCTACATCTCTTTAATCTCTCAGTGTAATGTGACTTCATATCAACACCTGTGATATAAATAAACTGAGTGGGTCAGGTTGGGAAACCTGGTGAGTACATAGGGTTTTCAACCCACAATAATATAATTATTATGTTTAAACAATCAAGCAATTAAACCCAATTACCCATCCCCATTATCTTCTTTTCTCTTAAGGATCTACCCTAAGAATCAGCTACTTCTCGTTCATTCATTCCTAAGGATTATCCTAAGGAATCGGCACGAAGTCCATCGTTACCAAAGCTCATAGATTACAACTGATGAACACGTAGTCCAAAACATCTGGTAAAAACTTAGTTCAAAAGTAACTAGTGAAAACACTTAGTTCAAAATACCTAGTGAACACACTTAGTTCAAAAATACCTAGTGAACACACTCAGTTCAAAATACCTAATGAGCACCTAGTTCAAAAACACCTACAGGTTACGAGCTTACTAGCGTTCCACCGAACCGTCTAGTATCGCCCATGGTCATCATCTATACTCCACTAGATGACTGGATCACTGACAACATTGATGTCTCCCATCGTGTTGTCACAAAACAACTATTTCATCTACCCATGTTTTACCCAACACATTTTGTAGATATAAAATACATATACAATTTAAATTATTTAAAACATGTATAAAAATCTTTCACCCAGCATAGACAGCAAGTATTCAGACAATATGCACACACATCACATAATTTATATTAAAATACTTCATATCTATGTATAAGATGAAAGGGACAATGCACTCACTTGAGAAGGTGGTGACTTGGTACTCGGAAAACGCTTCGTTTACTTTAAAATAATTTCCTTCGACGAAACCTAGTATCATTACCACTAGATTTTATTCTAATATTTACCGTGACTAATTATTAGTCTTATTATTATTATTATTATTATTATTATTATTATTATTATTATTATTATTATTATATAAGAGTTTAAACAATACTTTCCAACCACTATGTACAGACAGGGGCCAGACATAAAACACCGGAGGGCAGGACCATTTTGGCATATAGCACTTCTGAAATCCAACAACCCTATGCGGCCCTTTAAACCAGATTCCCCGTACCGTGAGTAGTTAAAAAGATATTATAACGACAGTTATATAAGTCATAATAATAGCTCAAATATTTATTATAAATTTATAATAACAATAATAATTTTAAATATAAACTATATTTAAAATAGGGTAAGCATAACTTACTTACAAGGGGATTTTAGCTAGGAGTCGGGCTCTGTAGGGGCAGAACTTAGTCGCTGAATCTTTGTAAGAAAGATTCGTGCAGCGCTTCAGCGCTCACCTTACTATACTAAAACTACAGAAAGAGAAGTCGAATCACGAGGGACCGAAATGCTCGGAGGATAAGGAGAGAAAGACTCTTGAATCAAGAGAATGGTGCAAGAAATATGAGAGCCCAAGCCTCTTATTTATAGTAATTGAATTTACAAAAACTACCCTCCATAATTACTTAATGACCTTATAGTTATATAAACAACTAAACACCCCTTTATAATACCATTTTAAATAGATTTAACGATATTTGCACTAAACTAATGTCGAAAGAACTCAACATTAGTCTTATAATGACCGCATCGTCGATGCCTTTCTAATGGTATATACATATGTATATATATGTGTACGTATATATGATTTATACTTTATTTTAATACGTAAATAGGCTATTATAATTTGTAACTCGTTCATACGAACTCCGTTTTTGAAGTTATTTATATCCACGCGTAGGTGGAGACGTACTCTACAACTTTCGCTTAGACTCCGTCGGCTAATTTTGACTTTATTTTTAAAGTTATATTTTTAACAGGTCGGGACAGGATTGGTCCGTTAAAATCTCATAACTTCTTCATCCGATGTCCATTTTCGTCTGTCTTTTTATCGTTATGCTACTAATAATGAGATCTTCGATTCTCGTTTAGGTTGTGTCGGCTAAAAACCGCTCGATCTAATACTTGAACTTCGGGCTGTACACCGCTAAGCCGAAACTTCGAAAAATCATAACTTCCTCATACGAAGTCAGATTTGGGCGTTCTTTTTATCAAAGTTCTTAGTTTAACATATTCTACGACTTTCGTTTAGAGCGCCAAGGCTAAATCTTGCTCTATCGTAAATTCAGTATTTACGCTTCCCGGTGCCGTGCCGGTTTTGCCGTAAAACTTCGACTGGCCATAACTTCTTCGTTATAACTCGGATTTCGGCGTTCTTTATATGTACGGAAACCTTGTGACATATACTATAACATTGTTAAGATTATTTATTCTAAATAATCTTGTGGAGAAAAGTCGTTTTCGACCCCTATTATCCCTAAATTGGCTAGCCCGGATCTACGGGCGTTACAATCAATATGTGACCTAGTCACATCATGTAATAAGAATCTCATAATAGAAACTTAACAGAGTTTGATAGTGGACTTTACCTGAAGATCTTTCAGGTAAATTTGGCAAGTTCGTATCCATTGCCCCTTACCATGTACCATTGTCAATGTCTATGGAAGTTTGGGAAGTTGATATTCTAATCAAATTTGCTTTACTAGTCCTCTTAATCATCGTTGATTTAGAAGCACCAAGCAAATAGATAAGATCATTAAGGGTCATGTCATAGTCTATTCCATGTTAGTCCCAGAGGAACTCACTAGGTGACATAGAAAGTGATTGAACATCCAACTTTCTCAAGACTTTGACACCCAACTCTCTCGGCTTGTTAATATGTGACTTTATCTCCAAGATGTGAGCACACATAGACTTTGCTTGCCAATAGGGCTCGAGTGACCTTGAAATTGTGGGTTAGAGAGAATAATTGGAGGAGATGAAGGAAGTGAAGTTCCAAGAGATTTGTGAAGATCATAGATGTCTGAATTAGACAACTTTTCGGAAGAGGGATGCCGTAATCCAAGCTATAAAATATTTGAAGGTAGGTGAATGACGATTCACCAATTTCCACCAAGATAAACGAAATGTATTATTAGGTTTTAATTGGTTTTGAAACTCCTAGATTCTTTTGAGATTCATTGAAGTTTTCAATGACATGTTTCAATATCGAGTGTGCCCTTCAGGTTTTGTGACTGGGATGTCGAGGATCACAAAACAAGGTGTGAAGTAACCATGCAAATTACTTGGTACCCTTAAGTGTTTACCCCTCAATCGATGTGCTGGTTAACAACACACGCTCCATCGATAGTATGATAAACATTAAGTTACCCTTTTCCTACCTTGTTAAATACGAGTTAGTGTGCCGGTTAACCACACACGCTCCACTAACCGAGTTAAACAATGTGCAAAGTGTAATTTCATGGATTAGCAGCAAATTCACATTTTCCTAAGTAACTAAGATTGGGTATTACTAAGAGTTTAGTTACTTAGTATTTATCATTAATACTTTTAATGAAGGGATAATTATAGTCCTTGTCCTTCCCGTTTGGCTAACGACCCTCCACCAGTGAAGGAAGTGGTGGGTGAGAGTGGACACCCATTAAATTGCCATTTTATAGGCAGTAACCTTATACCCCCTTATAGACCGGCTGCGTGAATGAGGCCTACTAACGGTAAGACTGACTTTACTCTTATTCATACATAAATATATATATATATATATATATATATATATATATTATTAACTTATAATATTATAAAGTATATATATATATATATATATATATATATATATATATATATATATATATTATATTAACTTATAATATTATAAAGTATAAGGGCTGAATTTTAACTTTTAAAATTCTAAGGGCTAACTTGGAATTAAAGTATTCATAAGTGAAAACTTTTCAAATTCCAAAACTTGAGAGCAAGTTTTGAAACTATTCAAAACTTTCCATTTCACAACTTATGAGTTTAATGGTTCATTAAAATGAAGAGTCTTCATTTTTTATATAACCTCTTATTCTTTAATAACACTTTTAAAGAAGTGACTCTTAAACATTCATTACTTGAGGACAAGTTATGGAGTCATAATACTATTTAATGAAAAAAAACACTTCATTTTTATGTAACCTATGACATTTTTATGAGTTTTAAGATTCATAAATGTGACCTTTTATGTAACTTGAGGACAAGTTACAAAAACACATTTTATGAACTACCTGTAGATTAATTAGGATTGAAAACAACTAAAACATAATTTTTTTTCATTAATCTAAACTAACTCATAAATCAAGGAAACATAAAACTTTTGGTAATCCATAACTTATGGAGTTAAATGCTTGTTTTATGATGAAACTTTTCATGTTCCATAACTTAAGAATAAGTTATGGAATTCTTTAAAACATTAACACCAAATTTTGTAACTCCATAAAAAACTTTGAATCAATTTTTTAAAATCTTTTCATATACATAACTTATGGAGGTTAAAAAAAAACACCATTTTGATCAAACTTTTAAAACTAATAAAATAATCATATCATTTTATCTTTTACTAAATTTGACCTAATTCAACTCATATAGCTAATGATTCAAATTTTACAAATAATTAGTTTTTCACAAAAACAAGTAATTATCTTAAAATTTGACAAACATCATGATTTGATTCCTTTTTTTTTTTTTTTTCAATTTTGTAAATAAAACATTTGCATCAATATAACAGAAAACATCCCATGGCTTTGATACCACTGTTGGGTTTTGAAGATTCTAACACTCCTAAGTGTACATGCAACCTTAAATACCTTGGATGTATGTTTTCTCTATTATACATGCAAATATGAATATTCCAATGTATTTCCCTATCTAGCATACAATCTTTGATACTTGGGTAATATAACAAGTTAGAATACATACCGTGTTGATGTAACTTGTCTTCATGAAGCTTGAGTGCCTAGTGCCCCAAGTGTGACACCTCAAATGGTTCACACAAAACCATGAACACTTGGAATAAACTTGAGAATAAGGATACTATGGTTCTCTTTAGTGAAATTAGCCTTGCCCTTTTGTCTACATACACTAGTGCCCATTTCACCAACCAAGGACATCTTTATATAGTATGGAGATTAGGGTTAAACCCATGACCCTTCTTTTCATATGATCCATGGTTTAAAAACTCCATGGACTATCCATGAAAGCTTAACCCAACCTAAATGAACTTGGCCCATCACACATATATATTTAAGAGTCCATATTTAATTAGTTCCTTTTGATCACTTAATTAATTATAAATTAATTCTTGATGAACACTAATTAAATAATATGATTATATATTAATATATTAGAACTTATAATATATTAATATAAATCACTAGTATCCTTTTTCTCATCTTGTCTATCCAATTGTCTCGATGCCATGCAACCCAAATGGACCATGTCAGGTCGGGTCAAGTCTTATCAATTATAGTTATGGACTTAGACATTAATCCAACGGATAAAGCAACGAGGAACCCTTCTGGAATTTTTGGTATGTTTTCCAAATAACAATAATTAAGCATCGAATTTTCATAAAAGTTTTTGACAATTAAAAATCAAAATCATAAATTTCCTTCTCATACAAATAAAACACATCATTCATATAAAAACTAAGGATCCTTATAGGTGAGCTATGATGGCTTAGTGTAACATTAGAGTCATATATAGTTAAGATTCTGCAGACTTAGAGTGAGTGATTCTGCCTGATTTCCTATTTCTTGTTTGATTGTGGATTTAGGGAGAGTTACTCAGTCGACTGTCTTCTCAATCTTAACTATATATGATTTGTATACACTAAGCGAATGGAGGGATGTTGTAGGGATCATATTACGAGATTTCATCATTAATTATCATAGCACTCTTACTACCTATACTAGTTAAATATGGTGCAAATATTCGCAACAGTAATAACAAGAATAAAATAGAAGGCACTAAAGACATATACACAGAAGATGCCATCGCTCAAAATAAACACTTCTTCCTAATCGACTTAACGCCTGTTACTATAAGAAGTTCCGAAGTGGCCATTAGAAATGGATTGGCTTGGTCCTCACTATACCAAGTCCATGTGCTCCGGAAAGACTCTTCGCTCTAACCGACCGTCTAACAAAATCTTTTCAACCTATAACGATAAATCTGACATAAACCTTCGTATCATCTCTCACTTCAAAACTCAGAAGTTCCTATGCGAGTGGTACCAAACCTTCCTAGCTTACTCCATAAACAAGTAAACTAAACCCACACTTTCTACCATCTTAAGTACAATAACGTCCTAACACAAACAGTCAGACTAAGAAAAACAAGGTCGCATACTATTAGTGAAGGTCCGGTGGAACGCCAAGCGAGAACCTGAATTCACTAGGGAACAGAAAAGTCTAATGAAACAAAAGTACCCACGTCCTTTTCTCTAGTTCAAGGAATAACTGCTTTAGAAACAACTTCGGGACGAAATTCCCTCTAACGGGGGGATAATGTAACAACCCGTTATTTCGAAATCAATAAAGGTAAAAAACAAGTCAACAAAATTCAAACATGTTAAATAAAAGTCAAACACGTCAAGTATTATGTCAAATAATGTTATTATTTATTTAAACATTTTATATATTCGATAATTGAGAATTTAATCTCAAATTGGATGAACCGAAATCACCATTTGGTGACTCCATATGACACCAAGAACACCCACCGAAAACCTTATGAGAGACTACCCCCTCAGTCCGAAATCGAGTTGGACTGCAAACCCTCGCAAGACCTCACCTCGGACCGAAATCAGTCCAACCGCAAACCACTCGAACCGCAAGCTTCATGACCAAAAACTCCTTTCTCGGGTAGAGTTCTCGGCCGAAAACCTCTCAAAATGTTAGATATTTCACACATTTATCTTCGTAATGTGATAATCACCTCAACCGACTTACCTTTTCCTTCCTATGTAAGTTATGATATAAAGATCAATTTCACTTCATACTTCCAATAAACAAAATTATTTACAAACTCTTCCAAATTCCAAACTTCTTTTCTCTCAAATATCAAGCATATTTCCTCTCAATTTAAAGTTCCAAGAGACATTCTTCTTTACAAGTCATCAGTTTTGGTTAGTTTTAATTATATAACTAGTGTTATTTAACACTTTAAATTATTAGATTATCTAATTTATACCCGTTAATATGCGTATAAACTATTAGGATACGACTATTCTTACGTACTTTAAATCGAAGTCACCGATTCTATTCCGTTATCAAAACCGTTATCACACTTAAGGTGACTTCATACCCCTACATTTTCATAATTTTTAAATTGTTTTAGGGGGGAATACAAGTAACACACAAGAAATATTGTGTTTAAAAACATAAATTTCTTATTATGTTTTCTTGCCGTTAATATGAAGTTAAACGTGAAATTTATTAAATATGCAAAACATTGTTATTATTAAATTTACAAAGATTTAAAAACATGTTAAGACGCAACGACATTCAATCAACGAAATAAACAAACTTATAAACTATAATAGGTATAGTTTATGGAACAAAGATACTATTTTATAAAGTTCAGGTTACATCATGGAAACAAACTTATAAACTATAATATATATAGTTTATGAAACAAAGGAACTATTTTACAAAGATCAGATTAACATCTAAACAAAAAGGGATTTCAATTATTACTCGTAAAAATGTTGAAGAAATTTGTGAGATGTCTTCATGTACTTATCTAAGTATGGGTAAAAGTCCTGCCTTATAACAAGAATCTTTTGTTGTGACAGCGGGATATTTATGTATAGATCTATTTGGGATTGACAATCCCACATCCCAACTGTTAGCTAAAGTCAGGCCGGCAGGCTTACGGTGACAAATGTCATTAACATTTCGATGCTTCAAGAACGTCGCGATTAGGTCGACTGGTTTAGTATGGTTATAAGAACTCATAAGGAGAAAACAACGACATATTTACGAATAATATATTATCAAATAATTTTATTTTATTATTAACCTTACATTCAGATTTCAGAGCAAATATACTTTCAAGGGTTTTATTTAAATAATAAAACAATATTACATTATTTGTAAGTACTAAATTTCTAGATTTACACATAGTTTCACAAAAGGCAAAATATTATATTATTTACTAATATGGCGCGAACAAAAATTCAGAAAACATATATCAAATATTCTTTTTACTAAAGTCTATGATTACTTATTATATACATTACAATTATATATAATAAAGATCTGATAGGCAATGAAATGTGTGATTTCCGCCTTTCTTCCCGTTCCTTGTTTGGTTGTGGGCTTAGGGCAGAATCACCCAATCGACTGTCCGTTCGACTTTGATTTTATATAAATTGTATACACTAAATAATCATAGGAGGTAACAATACGGGTCATACCAATCACATGAATCCTAACCTCGAATCACATGTTATAAATATAAGAAACTTATACTTTTTAGTCTCAAAGTACCAAGATTACGATTTATTTACTAAGAAAATATTGGATTTTCTAGAAGAACATATTAACATTTCCAATAACATATTTTCCAACAAAATACTATGAACTCACCAACTTAGATATTGACATTTTTTCAAACCACATGTATTCTTAGGAATATTAGTAGACAGGTACCCTCTCAGGCGTTACGAAGATGGAGCATAGTAGCATTACGTCTTATCTTTTACTATAGTTTTAATGTTAAACAAGTAATATTTTGAACACAATGTAAATACTATGTTATTAATACAAAGGTTGTTGTTGCTTTGACTACTATTATACAATTGTTGTGATACTGTACATGACATCCTCCGCCCCCGAATGTTTTCGTCGTTCCGGTTTGGGGGTGTGACATATGGAAGCCTCTAAATGCATATACGGAAACTAATTTGAATAAGGATTAAGATGGATTATTTTAATATTAAAATGAGGGTTTATCCTTTGAAATCTGGAAGCTATAAAAGGACCCATAGGGTTGTAATTTTCATTGAGTTTGTCGCTTGAGAAGCCTAGGACGAAAATCCTCTCCTCTCTCTCTCTCTCTGAATATATATATATATATATATATATATATATATATATATATATATATATATATATATATATATGTAAACGAATTTTATAGTTTCTAGGGTTCGGGTGTGAGACACTAGAGATATCCATAATTTTTGTGCTAGCTTTCTAAAGACCAATTGAAGATCAAGAGTGATACATGCAATTCTATTACTAAAGATATGTTATTCTACTTTCGATTATACCTTGGGTTTCTAGTAGTTTCAATAGTATGTTTCTATAATGTGTAAAAACATAGATCCATAGGTTGCATGTGCCTATAATTAGGTTATGTGTTAATTCCATTGTGAAAATATGTTTAATGTAACCTATAAAACCTATCAACTATTTCTCTTTGTGTAAACGTTTGTAAAGAAAAGTGACAAATAGCAATGGCCAAAGAAATAGGAAAATGCATTTTACAAAGTAGAGGAGTGAAAATCATATTATATATACTACGGGTATGGGGGATAAACCTGAAAATTTTGAAAATGAAGGGGTAAAGGTGACATTTTGCAAAGTTGAAGGTGGAAGGGGTGAAAGTCATATTTATTTAAATAAAGGGATGAAAATTATAATTTTACAAAACAGAGGGGAAGCAAGTGACATATTATAGATGTTAACCTAAGAAAGGTTAGCAAAGTGATATTTTGATTCTCTTAACCTATATCACATCACTTAAGCACTTAGAAGAGTATTTCACACATCCATATAACTTATGATGCACATCAGGAAAATGATGTTGTCAATCTTTCAAACCACTTTACTTTTCTTTCAACCCACTTTATTTTTCTTTAGCAGTAGTTCCATAAGAACATACTACATAATTTCTTTAGCACTTGTTCCAAAATCACATATAACTTAAAACTTGATAGTTATACAGAAAGATTGAGAGTATAAAAAACACATAGGACAAATTTTTTTTTTGAGTTTTTAAGGTATCCATCTGTTTATAAATAAAGATGGTCCATGTTCCTTGTTTTCACAACACTTTGACTTTCCTAGATGGACATTCCATTAGAATTTAACAACCTTGATGTGCTTTTGAAGAGGTGTATCTATTTGAGTAGCTTTATTTCAAAAGCAAATAAGTTTATTCTTCAAGTATGTGCAAGAATCATATTAGGTTCCATTGCTAGGACCATGTAGTTATAGGATCATAAATGGAGTTGGATTTGATATCAACTATAAGTTTCTTAGTCATATTAGCTCTTAGAGATCATTTTTTTTACACTTGGGATTTCGAATCATCTTTACAAGGAATTTTTTCCATTGATTCATGGCCATTTCTCTCTTTATAGGATTTGGAGAAGAGAATTTTTGATTTAAATAGGCTTTTCTATATGAACCATGCATATGATCTGATGTTTACTGATATTGTAGTTGAAAAGGGTTATAGAAAGTGGTTTAGGATAGAAAGTTGGGAAAAGAGTTGACTTTATGTCGGCAATATCATTGGCTGTGATTTGGGCTCTAGTGAATCTTTAGGTTGCTACTTTTGCTCTGTTAATCTATTTTACTCTATGTTGTATAATTCAACAACGTTTTTACATCTTTTTTCCATAAGTTTTGATGTGTTTGAGGCCAAAAAGGTACACAAAATCCTTTAATTCATATTAGGAATCCATCTACTTTTACAATTTTTTTCTGACATATTTTAATATTTGTGTCTATTTTGTAGGTCTTGGTCTGGTGAATATTATTTTGGATGTTTTAGTATAAAGAACAGGGATTTTAGTCTTTTCCTATTTTTGATAAGACCTGTTAACATAATCACAAACCAAAACTGATCATAATTATGGTTTCTATTGATGAAAATTGAAATTTATGTTATTATTTATGAAAGAAGCTAATGTATGTTAATTAGTTGGACATATGAGCTTAACAAGAGGATTTGGGAAGATTGGTCCAAAGTGATGCCATTTATGTAAACGTAGATGCTATCAAAGAGTCTATAAGTTCAAGGAGACTTGAGAAATTATGTTGACAACAAAAATCGGAAGGCCCAAGGATAAGAAATCAAAGAAAATAAGAAGAAGCAGTCATGTGAAGAGAAAACCTTATGACAGAAAATGAAAGAAGTGGATGAGACGCACTTACGTATGCGACCATTTCATTAGGAGACAAGCGACTTGCATCGAGCATGACAACCCTTTGTTCGGTTGAAGCCTACTTCTGTGGAAACTACTAGAAGAGAAGTATACAATATAGACAATAGCAATGTGTTGAGTATGGTTGTATAACATGCATCATAAAGTATACCATTAGCTACAATGTATCTAGACACAAAATGTGACTTACATTTTGTAAATATTTATAATTTCATCAGGAGACAGGCGACATCCATCGAGCGTGAAAAGCATTTGTTCGGCTGAAACATGCTTCTGTGGAAGCTACTAGAAGAAAAGGATGGAAACAATAGTTAGGTATGGAGAGTGGTTGTACATCGTGCATAATAAATTATACTATTAGCATGAGTGAGTCTAAACACAAAATGTGACTTACATTTTCTAAATATTTATAATTAATGAATCTAAAAGTTTAGTAAAAACCTCATGAAAGAACAAGTGGATAAGACTCTATCATAAAATAAGATAATTAGAATATACAAGTTATACTATAAATGAAATAAAAGCACTAAATTATATATTTAACAAAGTAAAGACAAAATTTCAAAATTTATCCTTGCTGTTTACAAAGAGTCTTGCTTTAAGGACAATGTTGTAGGACATCACACATGTGGTCCTCGTGGTTTTATTTGCTTGCAAGATTGGTCCATATCCATACAAAAAGACTATCATTCCCTTTCTAACATCTTCTTTTTTCTTTACTTATTCTTAAAATTTGATAATAGTAATTTTAAAAAATACACACTACCCCATCCTATACCCTATCGTTCTTCATCTACCTCCTTCGCTACCACCCCCTTTTCAACTCCGAACGCTAATTTCACAATATCCAACTGCCATATATAAACCCCTGTCAAATGATATATGTGTTCTTATTACTTAATTTTTGCCCATAAGCTTTAATACCATTTTGATTAAAATGTTGAATCCCTATACCATTACATATTCTCCTTTAAGGAAGGACAAACTTCTTGCTAAGAATGTGGATTAATACCTTGTACTTATCTGAGCACCAAATGAAATCATTTAGGGATGTAAATCCTTAAAGGGGGAAGGCTTGGGTAGAATTAATCTAGGAATAAACTACACCTTATTCAAGGCTACTTCGTCAAGCAAAAATTGAGGGCTGTGAAGGAATGGTTTCAACTTGCATTTCTTTTTTCTTTAGAATATGAAGCATTATCCATGATGGAATCAATGCCTACTTAGGAAGTTTTCTTATGAATTAATCTTCTCCCCCTTGTATTGATGGGTTTTTTTTCTTGTAGCCTTAGGGTTTAGCTTGTCTAAGACTAGTAGTAGTAGCAAAAGTTCTACAATCAATGAGTAGTAGAGTAACACCTACAAGTAAGGTGGAGCATCTAGTGCTTGAAGCTCCATAAAGAGGTGAGGATGCAAAATTGTAACCGATAGAAGAGAGATGGTGATAGGAAAAATGGCAACAATGGAACATAACAGTGTCGTGACCGACATAGCAAAATAGTGTGTAGTTAGAGTAATGACAGGGAGTGACAAGGACTAAGGCCACCATCTTTGATGACCTCCTATTCGACGAGGTTTATCTTGTTATTCTTTGTAAGTTTTCAGATGAAGTAGGTGGGGAAGAAGAAGTATAAAAGTAAAGAAAAATAAGGAAAGAGATATGGGTTGGACAGTGAAAGGGTATATGGGGTTGGGTGGGAAGGGGGTGAGTCTATTTTCCCCCCTTTTTAAAAAAATGGAAATTAAATAAAAGAACTAAAATAAAAAAAATTAAAAAATTAAAAAGGGTATAAAAGTCATTGTAGGAGAGTTAAGAATCAACTACATATGAAAATAAAACGATGCTATGATGTAACATTTTGCAACATTTAGTCAAAATTGTACATTAGTTATTATTCTTTTTTCTTGTATTCAGACCGTCTTAAGATATTCTTTTTGTTATGCCTTTTATCCTGCCATACTTAAAGATTATGATGCCTTTATTAGACATTTTCTATATTTTAAATAATCATTTTCGTTATAAAAGAAAAATTGGGTCCCACCTATCTCTTTATCTCGTCACGTCAAATGCATTCAACCATAGATCCATTTGATTTCTTCCATTGGAATTGGTTTTCCACGTTCCCCTTAATCTCTGCCGTCAGGGCTACCATTAGAGCTGGTGAACTTGAAGACATGGTTAGATCCGTTAGAGCTAACACCGCTATCATCATGATCCTTTTTCACTTTCACCCATCTCCATTTCCCTAAACCACTTCAACCACCATCTCGAACCATGTCCCTACATTGGAATTGTTTCCTTATACGTGAATAACATTGGTCACTACTATCTTCTCCAAAGGAAATCTAAGGCTGCCCCATGATCTGGAATCCAAAGAAGCTAAAACATAATTCCACCCATCAGAATCTCTAGTTTTTATAACGATTTTCTCAATCTAGTTCCTCCAAGGATTTCCTATAGGTTTGATTTTCTTGGTTTGGTTCCTATTTCTTGGTTTCTTTGCTTTGATTTTCCTGGGTTCTCCTTTGATTTGCTCAAGATTAGGTTCCTGGTTTGTTTTTTTTAATTTAAACTTTCTTCTGGTGTGGCATGATTTTCCGATTGTGGTTGTAGGTAGCTGGTGGTGGTTTTCGATTATTTTAGTATGGAATCGACCATGGCCTATCCTTCCAAAGGGCCCTCAAAATTTTGGTCGTATGTAGTAGTAGCTAGATAGATGTAACACCCGGTTTTGGGATGTTTCATTATTTGGGAAGACGAACTTAATTGATCATGAGAAGGTTTTGGGCTTTAAAGGTTGAAGTTTGGACCTTAAAGGAATGAGGTTTTGGGCTAAGAGAATAATATTTTAGATATAAGGTTCAGTTTTGGGTTGGAAGGAAGCTTAGGTTTAAGTTTATTTATGCCTTACTAGATTAGTTCTATCACGACGTGATCCATAGGGCATCACAATGTGATTTTTGTTGGAACCCATGCCCTTTTTTTAGGGGTTACTCCATATTTTAAGGCATGATCTCTTGGAATTATGTCATTTGTCAACCTATATCTTCTCCAAACGTTCCTTACAATAATCCTAGCCTCCATGCTCAAGTTTTGAGTGTTTATGCCTCTTTTGATGAATCTTGATGGTGAAGGAAGTCTCTCTTGGTGCAAGGAGGCTTTGTCCCAACTTATATCCATCATGCTCAACATCTTTTGGACCTTTATAAGTCCTTAAGTTTCAAGCTATATGTGTTCTTCTTAGCAGATCTAAGTTTTTAGGCATGTTTTGCTCTCTTGGTTCATACTTTGTTAGATTTTGGAAAACTCTAGGTTTAAAGGTTGCATTTTATGATTGATGAACCTATTGTGGTCAAATGGAGAGGTTTCTATCTTGCTTTTTTTTTTTATCCATGCATGTCCTTAGTGGAATTTTGGGTTTCTTTATGACATAGGTTGCAAAATGGTGTTTTTGAGACATGAAAATGTAAAAAGGTGAAAACTTTATCCATTAAGTCATTGATAAGGTCTTGATTTGAGCTTATGAGCTCTATACTTAATGATTGAAGGAATTAAAAAGAGTTGGTTCAAATGGGAATTCATGGCGCGACTCTCTTGGGGTTCGTGGCATGAGTTTTGGGCAAAACGCGAATATTTTGCCATTTAGTGGATCACGACATGAATAACTTTGACCGTTGATTTTGACATTTGACCATTGGCTTTTTTGACTATTTGACCAATTCGACTTTTGGGTTAACGATGAAGGTTTTGAGCTATAGGCTGAGGTTTAATTTGTGATTAGTTAGTTGGTTTGTGTAGCTGATTTATTAAGACTATAAGTAGTCGGTTTCAGCTTTGGGATTCAGGTGATTTTTCTCACTATACTAGTAGGAAACTAGGTGTCATTATATGCTTGTTTGTTTTTGTGACTTGCATTAAAGACTATGATTAGATCATAACGTGAAAGATTGTAGTTGTACTGTTGCCACGAAAGTGACTGTAAGACTATGGTTGGATCATAACATTCACTAGGGTTGGGCCTGTTGGGTTGAAATATACCCCTTGGGTTGGGCCAATATTCTGTGTCGTGTATAGTATTTTGGGGGACTCGTTAACATTTGTGCTAACAATTTATGCTTAAATGTTTCAGGTTCCTCTGGTAACAAAGGGAAGAGCACGACGTGATTACATCGAATTTGCTATATTGTGATTTTGAAATGTTCTGAACATATGCTTTAATTACTCTAATTTATATTATGAAAACAACTAGAAGTTACTTTTATAAGTGAATGGTATGGATTCATATGATTTACGAATCAAAATTTTGTTTGAAAATTTGGAATGTTACAATAGAAAACATTTTCCCATTTCCCAAGCCCAAAATTCGCCAGGTATTATCAACTAGATTGTGAATGAAGAAGGAAATCATTGGAAGTAAAAAAAGCTGGGAATGTTACCAAAATGGGGTAATAAAAAAGAATGAAAATCGAATTATCCGCTACTGTTGAGAAAATAGCCTCAAAGATCTCCAACAACCCTCCAAATAACAATAATAAAGAATATAACTGGACACAAGAATATACGTAGAAAACTCCAAAACCGAAGAAAAAACACAAGCCTCCGACAAGAATGATCCACTATATGATAATTGTTACAATCACGTGGACTAATCTCTCAAGACTTCCCCCAAATTATACTTACACTCTCTATAGTTTTTGACTAACATTTTTCTAAACTCTAAGAAAAATAGAAAGAAAAAAAATAAGCACTTGAAGTGTATTGATTGTGGTGCTTTGAAACCAAAGCTTTAGACTCCTATTATAAACTTGGAGACTTCCCAAACATTCATCCTTTTACCAATGTGGGATGGGAAATTGGGAATAACTATTCATTTAGCAAAAAAAACCCAACCCATATGATCTATAACTTATAGAAGCAAGCGATGGTGGAACATCGTCCAATACTAGGTTCTAAAAAATATATAATGAATGTTTTTGTTCTTACTAGTTTCCCTCAAAATTATATTTGATTTTTACATCTCCATTTTGGATCAATATATTATTTAGGGTTTTATTTTGGGATAATTTTTAATAATTTTGATTGTAAAAATTTTATGGGAATTTAATTCTACTTCTTTGCTTACTTTATATTCATATATGTCATTGTTATTACAATATGCCATTGTCATGGTATTTGTTTTTTCAAACTATTTTTTTTGTTGTTAATTTTTAAAGCACATACGAAAGACTATTATAATTTATATCAGGTAAGAATTTATGTATTAAGGTGCATCCTTTTTATATTCATGTACTAGTTTATAACCGGTAGGAACTATGGTTACAAAATTAATTAAACTTTCATTGTAAAAACTTAAAATTATTAATCAATTATTTTAAATAAATTATTAATTAATAAATATTTTTTTAGTTATTTAAAATTATAATCTTTGATTTAAATAAATACGTGAAATTATATCACCTTATAATCTATATTAATTTCATTTTAATTTTTATTCTAATGTTATTAATTTAATGTAATTAGAGTGAGAAATTTAAAATTTGAAATTTGAAATTAAGAATCAATAGGTTGTGTAACACCCATTGTTCAATTATTTTCCATTTAAGCCCTCTTAGTGTAAAATTCATTTCAAAATTGGTCCCAAAGCCCCATTATAGGGGACACATGATTTTTCTCATACGCTAGGCATACTCTTTGGTATGCAGGGCATACGTGGCATAAGTGCAAACCCTAATTTTTATGGTTTGAGAACTATTTAAACCTCCTTAACTCCTCAAGACCTTTTCTCTCATTAGCCTCCATCTCCCAAATCATCCCCTGCAAACCCTAATCCATTGTGTGAACATTTTTGAGCTTGAGTGTGCATTTATGATGTTCTTGAAGGAAGAAGAAGGAATGGAAATCATCTTGGAAACTCAAGGCATCTTGGATCCATGAGTTTTTCAACCTCAAGCATCCTTTGGCGATATAATGTTTGAAACTTGAAGAGCTATTTTCTTAGATCTTGTTAGCCTTGAGTTTTGTTCATTTTTTCTCCCATAAGCTTGCTGTTCATGAGTATGGATTGCTCCAACCAGAAGAGTTGTCCTTTCAGACGTTTTTAGGTGTTAGTAACCACAAAAATCTGATCTTGGTCCATCTATCCCTTCTATGCAAGAGTTATGACGTCTTAATGGATTATTAAGTTAGGGTTTTAGATTTTGGACCTTGTCTAGCCATGAAAAGTCATAGAGGTGGAAACTTTATGACTTAAAACGATGTTTTGGGTCTAAATCTAATTTTGAATGAAAGGTCTTTAAGGATTAAGCACTTAATGAGAAGAAATGGACCCAGACGGAGTACGTTGGACGTACGAAGAGGTACGTTGTGCTTACCAGGTTAAAACCCTATAGTTTGGGTGAGTCACGACTATGCTGTGACAATCCGAAATTTCTATCTTGTGCAACCATTCAATTCAATCAAAGTCAGACACGTTTTTGCTATCTTTTAGCGTTGTTTAGGGTCTGTTTGAGTGTTATAAGCCTAGTACCTTCAAGAAGGAATGTTAGGAAGTGTATTCTAGAGTGCAGTGTGCATCATACAAGCCGGAAACTCCATTCGTAAGGAGTTTACAACCGTAAACTAGAGTTTACTACCGTAAACACCTCCTTGGCCGTAAACTCATGTCCATATATGAGTTTTACCTTCATTTCTAGTCATTTCTTACACTTCCAAGCCTAGATTTCAGATTCTCTCTCAACTATCATCAAGATTTTCACCTTGATCTTCAAAAGAGTAAGCACTCCTTCCATGTTATTAGATTTTATTCTTCTTAATTTAGTATCATCCTTTGATTTCATCCATGAAATTCATCTTTTGGGTTAGATCTTCAAGAACACCAAGACACCAAGAACACACACTAGTTCTTGGAGCTTAAACACCCCCCTTCAAGCTTGAAAACGTAAGTAATCTTCCATATACTAGTTATACTATAGAAGCTCTTAGCATACACCCCTGAAAACAACCATTTTCCTTAGAACAATGAGAGTTTATGGCCATGAGCATCTCCCTTGGCCGTAAACCCTTGTTAAGGTTCCTAGTTTGGCCAAAAACTCTTCGTAAGGCTAGGAATGGGTCAAGAAACACTTCCTTGATGCTGAATAGGACCATAAAACAATATTTGGCATATATCTTCATGAGTGTACGACCATAATCTCATAGGGCCATAAACCCCATGGTCGTAAACACATTGGGCCGTAAACATCATGGCCGTGAACACCATGTGTGGCCGTAAACCCCTTTATGTGCAATCACATGTGATTGTAACACTTCAATCCAAGTGTTTCCTAGTCCCTAAAGTGGTTACCTATCATGATTAGTTGTTATATACAATAATTATATAGATATATGTGTCATTATATGCTTATTAGGATCCGCTTGTGCCCGAGATTTCGCTTAGCAGTTAGCATCCTACAATCGATCTTACATTCACATCACTCACTATAGGTGAGTTCATACCCATTAATTTACCTTTTAAATGATTTTAAATGCTTTTATGGGGGGGGGGGATACAAGTTGATAACATAATAGTTGTTATATCAATCACATGTGATTAGTAACTATCAAACAAGTGGATTTTCTTATACTTCAAACTATTTTATCAAACAACTCTTCAAAACATTTTATAAACTGACATCAAGTCATCTGTTACCATTCAAATGGTGAAAACTCTTTTATATGTTAAACTCTTTTAAACTTATTTTTATTGTCAAAATCATGTCTATATAGATATAGTTATATAAGTAAGATTGAAAGGAGTTAATACTGATAACTCATTTATTTCCTATTCCTTGTTTGGTTGTGGAATTAGGGTATCCGGTTATTGTCTAAGTGTCATTTGAATCTTAGTTATATATTATGTACATATGTATAGATATAAAAGTTATTACATCAGTTCAACACTTTTGGGTAGCAAAGGTGTATAAACATACTCTGTTATTCAAACAACATTACTAGTAAACTATAATAGGTATAGTTTAGGGATTTACTACTCACTACTTCTAGTACAATGAAACATACAAGAGTTAGTGCATTCATGAGTCAATACAAACTTACTATTATGAGAAACAAAAAGAACATACTATGATGAGAAACTAAGAGAACATACACTACACTATACAAAGAGAACATACTATACACTAGAACAGAGAGAGCATACAATACACTAGAACATACTATATAAACACTAGAATACTATAACATTAATGTGAGCCACTACTTCATGGCTTGGCAATCTACTGCTGTGTCACATTTTGAAACCAGAGTCTCCTGGAGGGAGAGCGTGAATTTGTGTATAGATCTATACGGGAATGACCGTCCTACACCTTGCTGCTAGCTATAGTGGGACCTGTAGGTCTACAGGTGATGAATGTCATACCATTTCGACGCCTCCGAGCATCATGTTTCAATATTCAATTAAGTATGGTTACAACCTCATCACATTTTACCTTAATTAACAAAGTGGTTTAAGGTATTTATGTAACAACCCCAAATTTCATATCACTTCTTGTAACTCAAATTGTAATCCAATTCGATCAACCAAACGCCGTTTCCAAATCTGTTTCCGATTTCGTCGTTAAATTAAGTCATTAACATATATCGAACTAAAGTGACTTAATGGGTGTCTTAATGCCATTAGAAATCATTCTAACACCCCATATTAGTTATCGGAATAATTCTAGAATCGAACATATCGGGTTACGGCAACTTGGTCGGGTGCGACCAAAAGCCCCACCTAACGCCGGTATCGGGTAGAATTCCGCCGTGTCCAAAACTTAGACACTATATAATGTGTTCTAAGCCTTCATTTGAAGCTTTTGGCTCCATCTCACTACTCTCTCTCTAACCTCTCTCCTCACTCTAAATTAAGGTCCAAAATCAAAGATTTAAGGCTCCAAATCATAGAGGTAACCTTCCTAGCTTGTTATTCAAGCTCTTAGGCCTTCAAATCCGAGTTCAAACTGAAATGTAGGACCTGGAACATGTGTTTATGGCCAAGGATGAAGCTTGGGCCGTAAACACACAATAATGGGGTTTTTGAGCCATTTAACCCTTCCAAATCATTTTTGGGACTTAGATACGACTTTGAGGCTTTCAAACTTGGACTTGGAACACCCTAAACTTGCATTTTGAGGGAAAAAAGTGAGTTTACAGCCAATGCATGTGCTTGGGCTGTAAACTCCTCAAACATGGGGGATAAACTCATTTTTACATGTTAGAATGCCTTGAAACTTAACCAATAGCCTTGTGGTAAATCCTAGAACCACCTAAAAATAGTTTGGAGACCTTAAACACATCAAAACATCACATATAAGAGTTTATGGCCATAGAACATACTCCAAGGCCGTAAACTCCAAATTATATGTCATTTGATGCCTTTAAACCATCCTAAAGCTTGGAAAAATTACTAGAATCACATGTGATTACTCTAAATGCCTCACATCAATTTCTCTTGACCATAAGAGAGTTTACAGCCGTAAAATCCAAGTTTACAGCCGTGAACTCCCTTTTAAATGGTATAAATCCAAATAAATTAATCCAAAGCATTTTAGAAGTCCATTCCAGTAATCCCCATGTCCATTCAAGCCATTAAACCCTCAAAATCACACCAACATGAGTTTACGGCCGTAAACTCATGTATGTGTGTGTTATGTGGTCGTAAACTCCATAAAATGTTTACTCTTGGGGAGTAAACTCAAATCATAAGTCCCTAGTGCCAATACACGTCCGTAGATGTCACCCGGGTCACTCCAAAAGCCCGTTTTGAGGTGTTTAACCTCGTTGGAGTGTAATGTTCCATAAGATTAGTGATATTATATCTAATTAGTATTATATATGGACATTATTACATTTTACATAGGGACATCGCGAGTAATCAAGCCCCGAACCAACATCTAGTGTCCGAAACCGTCGCATTCCCGAGTCTGGTGAGTTCATACCCCTACCCTTTTTCACTGATTTCATTGTTTTCAGGGGGAACAAAAGCAAAGTACAAGGGATTACTTGTACTCAAAACTTGTTTTCATATGTGTGTTTTACATATTATATGCTTTTAACACTGATTGGTACAACTGATAACCGTTTGAACATGCAGCTCACGTAAACATATTATTTGTGAAATGGTTTATAAACTGTTATGTTTTATATTTTTCACAAATGTTTTCCCACATTTTATCAGTTAAAAGCATGACATTAGAACATATGAACATTAAAGTTGTACACTGTCTTGTCCTCGGTAACATTCCACATAGATACGTGAATGGAGGATTATCATATTATTACTAGTAAATTTGTTATTCCTGTATGATTGGAGACACGTCCACGGTGAACACTCCACAGAGATACGCGAGTGGAGGACTACACGCGTAACCAGAATCTCTGGGATTTAGAGAGCGTGACTTGAGTGTATAGATCTATACGGGGTTGACTACCCCACACCTGGCTGCTAGCTACAGCCGAACCGAAATGGTTCAAGGGTGACGAAAGTCATAAGGATGTGGACTACTTATGGCCACAGGTTAAGTCCATCGTATGGTTATGGAACTCGCAATTAGGATAACAAAGATTTACTTATAGTAATAATGAACAACTTTATACACTTCACAAGATAACCAGGTTTCGAAATACATCTTTTACATCTTTTACATATGGAAACCAACATACAGGAAAGTATGGGACATTCCTGGGAAACTTTGTACATAACCAGGTCTTACTAGAATACATCTTTTACATCTTTTACAAATGGTAACCAACATTCAGGAAAGCATGGGGCTTTCCTGGGGAGACATTTATATAACTAGAAAAGTGTAGCAAACTGGATAACCTTACATCTTTTACAATTGGTAATATACAATCAGGAAAGTATGAGACTTTCCTGGGGATCCATTGGTACATAACCAGAACATTATAGCCAAACAGATAACCTAAATGTACAACTTTCACAAGAGTAAACATGTTTTCAGTGTACAACTTTACTTTACATATCGTGTAACAATAACCAACTATTTTATGAAAATATGGGATTTTCTTGGCGTACATAACATTTTCAGAAACAGAAAGGAAACATGGATATTTTCACAAAACAAAAACCACTTATGAACTCACCAGCGTTATGCTGATTTTCAAACCGCTTGTGTTCTCAGGTCAACGTTAGAACAGGTACCGAAGATCCTTTTTGCTCGAAGACGGAGTACTCAGAAGACCCGTTTCATTTTGTTTATATAAATATATATATATATATATATATATATATATATATATATATATATATACCATGTATCACAACTGTACAACTTTACTTTTGAAACAATTGTAAAACTTTTCTATATGTAATGTAATGGTTGTTCTACTTTACTTACTATGTGCATTGGATTTGATACTCAACATGGAGTCAACCTCGGAAATGTTTCCGCCTTCGGTTTTCGGGGTGTGACAGATTGGTATCAGAGCCCTTGTTTATAGTGAATAAAGTATACCAAACCTTACATGGTATAAAACTATAAACACTAAAGGGCCTAAGTGCTCTGAAATAAAAGTATCTTCAAACTATAAGTATTTTCAAAAGTATACAAGTATACCGAACCGTCGAAATCCGTAACTTCAAGTAGAACAAAACATAAGTAAATGGGTGTTGTGTACTGCGGTTAAACCTGGGCAGTTATGTAGTCGTGTCTAGGATCAATATAGCCTGACCAACTATATTCATTCGAGACACGGCTAACATGTGTTTGGGAGTAACTGTGGTATGCGGCATGCCTAAAACTTACCCTAATACCACAAACATCGAGCCAGTGTAGTAGCGAATCATGAAATACTATGGGAGTATTTCTCGAACCAATCCTTTGTAGAAATCCTCGTTCACGTATAGATCCTCGATCATTCTGTTAATGATAGTTTACCTGCTTTGATAACTTTTTCCTGCCTTATCGCTTATTCAGAATATATATCTGTCATATCTCTCGATTCAATTCAGAGGACTTGTCATCCTCTCTTTCTTGATCTTATTAGATCAAGATGCCTCCCAGAAAGAGACCCAGCTCAAAGACCAACAACCCTCCGCCACCACCTCCTCCTGAAATTGATCCCGTGTTATTCCAAACAGTTGTTACCGCCGCGGTGGCAGCTGCCATATCCCAATTGAACACCGGTAGTTCTGGTGGTTCGGGAGGTGGTACTCAAGATCAAGAAAACAACCAGGGAAATCAAAAAGAGGGTTCCTATAAGGATTTCATGAATGCAAAACCAGCATCCTTTGATGGCACTGGATGTGTCATTTCCCTATCTCGATGGTTCGAGAAAATCGAATCCATCTTCGAAATCTGTGCCTGTGCTGAGTCCGATAAGGTCAAATTTGCAGCCTGTACCTTTAGTGATAAAGCCTTGACTTGGTGGAATGGCCGAGTCAAATCCTTGACCCTACCCGTAGCCAATGCCATGGGCTGGAACGCCATGAAAGAACTCCTCCTTGCCGAATACTGTCCCCGTAGTGAAATGCAGAAGCTAGAGCATGAGCTCTGGAACCTGAAGATGAAAGGTTCCGACATTGCTGCATACATTTCCCGATTCATGATCTTGCCCTTCTCTGCCCTGGTTTGGTCACTCCTGAAAGCAAAAAGATCGAGAGGTTTATATGGGGGCTAACCAATCCAACCAAAGGTCATGTCTTAGCTGCTCGCCCGGACACATATGATAGTGCTAAGACTTTAGCCCAAGCCATAACTGATCGCAGTGATGATGTCGAGGAAACCACCACCGTCCCTGAGTCGACTAAAAGCAGTGGTGAGAAGAGAAAATTCTGGAAGAAAAAGAAGGGTCAATCATCCCAAGGATCCTCCAAAAGACAGCAAATAGTAGCAGTCCATGCTGCTACTACCCCCGTTGCTACTGCTTCTATCGCGGGATCCACAGCTCCAACTCCTGCCAGCCGTTATGCTGGTAATCTTCCTCTTTGTGATAAGTGCAAGTATCACCACAATCCTAGCCCCTGTCGAGAACTTTCCTGTACCAATTGTGGTAAAAAGGGGCACACGGTCCGATTTTGCAAGACTCTAGCTCAATCGGCCAATCAATCTTCTAGAACAGGCGTCGGTCAAGCCTATTACAACTGTGGTGAAGCTGGACACTTTAAAAGGAACTGCCCTAAAAAGTCTACTGCTGATAGCACTGGAAGGGTCCTCGCCATGGGACGGGAGGAAGCGGTCGCCGATCCCACTGTTGTCTCGGGTACGTTCCTTCTCGACAACTCATATGCTAATATTATTTTCGATTCGGGTGCTGAGAGAAGCTTTATTAGTCATACATTCAAACATAACCTAAAACATAATTCCCAACCTTTAACTGAAATGTTTACCGTCGAGATGGCGAACGGTGAGAAAGAAAACGCGAGCGAAGTTATTCGTAGGTTGTACCCTTACCCTGAACGACCATACGTTTCCTATCGATCTTATGCCAGTATTCATAAAGAGATTTGATGTCATCATTGGCATGGATTGCTTGAGTCCCAATCATGCGGATATCCTTTGTTTCGAAAAAGCCATCCGTCTCAACCTTCCTTCGGGTCAAACTCTCGTAATCTATGGCGATAAACTTAGTTCCAACCTTCGTATCATTTCCTGCATCAAAGCTCAGAAGCTTCTGCGAAAGGAGTGCATTGCATTTTTGGCCCATGTAATCAACGAGAAACAGGAAGTTAAAGACCTCGTGAGCATCCCCGAAGTCTGTAACTTTCCTGATGTGTTTCCCGAAGAGCTTCCAGGAATTCCTCCTGAGCGTCAGGTCGAATTCCGTATTGACCTAATTCCTGGAGCTACTCCCGTAGCAAAGTCTCCATATCGCTTAGCTCCAGCAGAGATGCAGGAGTTATCCAGTCAACTCAATGAGTTGCTCAATAAAGGATTCATTAGACCGAGTTCCTCACCCTGGGGAGCTCCGATACTGTTTGTCTAGAAGAAAGATGGATCCTTTCGAATGTGCATCGATTATCGCTAGTTGAACAAGTTGACTGTCAAAAACCGATATCCTCTTCCGCAAATAGATGACCTCTTTGACCAACTTCAGGGAGCCAGTTATTTCTCCAAGATAGACCTTCGATCAGGGTACCATCAGCTACGAGTTCATGAGAGTGATGTTTCCAAAACAGCTTTCAGGACTCGATATTAACACTACGAGTTTGTAGTGATGCCCTTTGGTCTAACCAACGCACCGGCGGTGTTCATGGACCTGATGAACTGGGTGTGTCGTCCTTATCTGTACAAGTTCGTCATTATATTCATTGACGATATACTTGTCTACTTCAGAAGCGAAGAAGACCACAAACAACACTTGAGACTAGTGTTGGAAACCCTTCGATGTGAGAAGTTGTATGCAAAATTTTCCAAATGCGAGTTCTGGATTCGGAAGGTAACTTTCCTCGGTCACGTGGTAAGCGAGGAGGATATTCATGTAGATCCTTCCAAAATAAAGGCGATAGAGAATTGGTCAGCACCGAAGACACCCACAGAAATCCAACAATTCTTGGGTCTCGCTGGCTATTATCGAAGATTCATCCAGAACTTTTCCAGAATCACCAAACCTCTAACCACTCTAACATAGAAAGGTGTACCCTTTTATTGGAGTGATAAACAAGAAACTGCATTCTAGACGCTGAAGAAAGCCTTGTGCAGCGCGCCTGTCCTGTCCCTACCCGAAGGGACAGAGGACTTCGTTGTCTACTGCGATGCATCTAATCAAGGTTTAGGCTGTGTGCTTATGCAAAGGGGTAAAGTAATTGCTTATGCTTCTTGACAGTTGAAAGCACATGAGGTCAACTATACCACACACGACTTGGAACTAGGAGCCGTAGTCTTTGCGTTGAAGATTTGGAGACATTACCTCTACGGAACCAAGTGCACGATCTTCACTGATCACAAGAGCCTGCAACACATCTTTGATCAGAAAGACTTGAACATGAGACAACGGCGATGGGTAGAACTACTCAGTGATTACGAGTGTGAAATCTGTTACCATCCCGGCAAGGCCAATGTGGTAGCAGATGCCTTTAGCCGAAAGGAGAGTGCAGGCCGCAAGGTGAAGAACCAGACGATGATTATCCATTCCAACCTACCCATACAAATCCGAGAAGCCCAATTAGAAGCCCTCAAACCCGAGAACATGTTGACCGAAGCCTTGAGAGGAATGGAAAAGAAACTTGAGATCAGAGGTGACGGAGTCCATTGTTTCATGGATCGGATCTGGATTCCCAAGTCCGGAGGATTCAGAGAGTTAGTCATGGAGGAAGCACACAGAACCAAATACTCTGTTCACCCAGGCTCTGACAAGATGTACTTAGATCTCAAGAAACAATACTGGTGGCCAAACATGAAGGCTGAGATAGCTACATTCATGGGTAGGTGTCTGACTTGCGCCAACGTAAAAATTGAGCACCAAAAGCCCTCGGGTCTGCTCCAGCAACCTGACATACCCGAATGGAAATGGGAGATGATCACCATGGATTTCATCACCAAACTACCCAAGTGTTCGAGTGGGTACGATACCATTTGGGTGATGGTCGATCGTTTGACAAAGTCCGCTCACTTCGTTCCGATCAAAGAATCATACAAGATGGAAAGACTCGCGCGGATTTACATTCAAGAGATAGTTCGATTGCATGGTGTACCTGCATCCATTATCTCTGATCGAGATAGCAAGTTTACCTCCCGATTTTGGCAGTCTCTTCAGAAAGCTCTTGGAACCAAACTAGATATGAGCACGGCGTATCATCCTCAGACCGATGGACAAAGTGAGAGAACAATCCAAACCCTAGAGGCCATGCTTAGAGCATGTGTCATTGACTTTGGAAAGTCGTGGGACACACATCTACCTTTGATCGAATTCTCGTACAACAACAGTTACCACACCAGCATTAGGGCTGCCCCGTTTGAAGCCCTATACGGTCGCAAGTGCAGATCCCATCTGTGTTGGGCCGAGGTGGGGGATACCCAGTTAGCCAAGAGTCGAGTCCCGGACAGTGCTCTCACTGGTCCTGAAATCATCTGTGAAACCACCGAGAAGATCATCAAAATCCGAGAACGATTGAAAGCTTCACGTGATCGCCAGAAGAGTTACGCTGATAACCGTCAGAAACCACTGGAATTCCAGGTTGGAGATCATGTCCTGTTGAAGGTCTCGCCCTGGAAAGGCACTGTACGCTTTGGTAAGCGTGGGAAACTTAATCCGAGGTACATTGGACCTTTCGAGATCCTCGCCAGGGTCGGTCCGGTAGCCTATAAGCTTCATTTACCTCGCGAACTCAGTAACATCCATCCCGTATTCCATGTTTCAAATCTCAAGAAGTGCCTATCCGATGAAACCCTAGTGATTCCTTTAGACGAGATCGAGATCGATGAAAACCTCAACTTCGTGGAGGAACCGATCAAAATCATGGATCGAGAAGTCAAACGTACGAAACAAAGTCAAATCCTGTTAGTGAAGGTTCGCTGGAATGCCAAGCGGGGAGCGGAGTTCACTTGGGAGCGGGAAGACTCGATGAAACAGAAGTATCCGCAACTCTTTCTAGATCCGTGATTTGTATTTTTGTCTTGAATCTTGTCTTGAATTTCGGGACGAAATTCCCTCTAACGGGGGAATAATGTAACAACCCGAAATTTCATATCACTTCTTGTAACTCAAATTGTAATCCAATTCGATCAACCAAACACTTTTTCCAAATCCGTTTCCGATTTCGTCGTTAAATTAAGTCATTAACATATATCGACCTAAAGTGACTTAATGGGTGTCTTAATGCCATTAGAAATCATTCTAACACCCCATATTAGTTATCAGAATAATTCTAGAATCGAACATATCGGGTTACGGCAACTTGGTCGGGTGCGACCAAAAGCCCCACCTAACGCCGGTATCGGGTAGAATTCCGCCATGTCCAAAACTTAGACACTATATAATGTGTTCTAAGCCTTCATTTGAAGCTTTTGGCTCCATCTCACTACTCTCTCTCTAACCTCTCTCCTCACTCTAAATTAAGGTCCAAAATCAAAGATTTAAGGCTCCAAATCATAGAGGTAACCTTCCTAGCTTGTTATTCAAGCTCTTAGGCCTTCAAATCCGAGTTCAAACTGAAATGTAGGACCTGGAACATGTGTTTATGGCCAAGGATGAAGCTTGGGCCGTAAACACACAATAATGGGGTTTTTGAGCCATTTAACCCTTCCAAATCATTTTTGGGACTTAGATACGACTTTGAGGCTTTCAAACTTGGACTTGGAACACCCTAAACTTGCATTTTGAGGGACAAAAGTGAGTTTACAGCCAATGCATGTGCTTGGGCCGTAAACTCCTCAAACATGGGGGATAAACTCATTTTTACATGTTAGAATGCCTTGAAACTTAACCAATAGCCTTGTGGTAAATCCTAGAACCACCTAAAAATAGTTTGGAGACCTTAAACACATCAAAACATCACATATAAGAGTTTATGGCCATAGAACATACTCCAAGGCCGTAAACTCCAAATTATATGTCATTTGATGCCTTTAAACCATCTTAAAGCTTGGAAAAATTACTAGAATCACATGTGATTACTCTAAATGCCTCAAATCAATTTCTCTTGACCATAAGAGAGTTTATGGCTGTAAACTCCAAGTTTATAGCCGTGAACTCCCTTTTAAATGGTATAAATCCAAACAAATTAATCCAAAGCATTTTAGAAGTCCATTCCAGCAATCCCCATGTCCATTCAAGCCATTAAACCCTCAAAATCACACCAACATGAGTTTACGGCCGTAAACTCATGTATGTGTGTGTTATGTGGTCGTAAACTCCATAAAATGTTTACTCTTGGGGAGTAAACTCAAATCATAAGTCCCTAGTGCCAATACACGTCCGTAGATGTCACCCAGGTCACTCCAAAAGCCCGTTTTGAGGTGTTTAACCTCGTTGGAGTGTAATGTTCCATAAGATTAGTGATAGTAAATCTAATTAGTATTATATATGGACATTATTACATTTTACGTAGGGACATCGTGAGTAATCAAGCCCCGAACCAACATCTAGTGTCCGAAACCGTCGAATTCCCGAGTCTGGTGAGTTCATACCCCTACCCTTTTTCACTGTTTTCATTGTTTGCAGGGGGGGGGGGGGGGGAACACAAGCAAAGTACAAGGGATTACGTGTACTCAAAACTTGTTTTCATATGTGTGTTTTACATATTATATGCTTTTAACATTGATTGGTACAACTGATAACCGTTTGAACATGCAGCTCACGTAAACATATTATTTGTGAAATGGTTTATAAACTGTTATGTTTTATATTTTTCACAAATGTTTTCCCACATTTTATCAGTTAAAAGCATGACATTAGAACATATGAACATAAAACTTGTACACTGTCTTGTCCTCGGTAACATTCCACATAGATACGCGAATGGAGGGTTATCATATTATTACTAGTAAATTTGTTATTCCTGTATGATTGGAGACACGTCCTCGGTGAACACTCCACAGAGATACGCGAGTGGAGGACTACACCAGTAACCAGAATCTTTGGGATTTAGAGAGCGTAACTTGAGTGTATAGATCTATACGGGGATGACTACCCCACACCTGGCTGCTAGCTACAACCGAACCGAAATGGTTCAAGGGTGACGAAAGTCATAAGGATGTGGACTACTTATTTCCACAGGTTAAGTCCATCATATGGTTATGGAACTCGCAATTAGGATAACAGAGATTTACTTATAGTAATAATGAACAACTTTATACACTTCACAAGATAACCAGGTTTCGAAATACATCTTTTACATCTTTTACATACGGAAACCAACATACAGGAAAGTATGGGACTTTCCTGGGAAACTTTGTACATAACCAGGTCTAACTAGAATACATCTTTTACATCTTTTATAAATGGTAACCAACATTCAGGAAAGCATGGGGCTTTCCTGGGGAAACATTTATATAACTAGAAAAGTGTAGCAAACTGGATAACCTTACATCTTTTACAATTGGTAATATACAATCAGGAAAGTATGGGACTTTCCTGGGGATCCATTGGTACATAACCAGAACATTATAGCCAAACAGATAACCTAAATGTACAACTTTCACAAGAGTAAACATGTTTTCAGTGTACAACTTTACTTTACATATCGTGTAACAATAACCAACTATTTTAAGAAAATATGGGATTTTCTTGGCGTACATAACATTTTCAGAAACAGAAAGGAAACATGGATATTTTCAAAAATCAAAAACCACTTATGAACTCACCAGCGTTATGCTGATTTTCAAACCGCTTGTGTTCTCAGGTCAACGTTAGAACATGTACCGGAGATCCTTTTTGCTCGAAGACGGAGTACTCAGAAGACCCGTTTCATTTTGTTTATATATATATATATATATATATATATATATATATATATATATATATATATATATACTATGTATCACAACTGTACAACTTTACTTTTGAAACACTTGTAAAACTTTTCTATATGTAATGTAATGGTTGTTCTACTTTACTTACTATGTGCATTGGATTTGATACTCAACATGGAGTCAACCCCGGAAATGTTTCCGCCTTCGGTTTTTGGGGTGTGACAATTTAGTACATTAGTAGTTAGTTATATACAATACCACAGTACATCGTTATATTCCTATTGCATTCACATTGTGATCTTCTCACGTAAACGGTAATGTAAGCTATATTTTGGTAATGATAGTCATAGATGGGATAGATACACACTACAATGAAAACATTAGAACATAACATAAACTTAAAATACTATAGGAGTATTTTGTGTTAATATAATTACTTATTTGAGAACTAAAGGTATTTATTAGTAGGTCAATAGTTGCTAGGTGGATACGATAAGGTTATATGTGACTTAGGTGTCATAGACTTAGAATATGTGATCTTTGCTTTATTTCTGGTTCCTTGTTTGGTTGTGGATTTCGAGTTAGGGTCACTTATTCGAAGGTCTATTCCGTTTTGGTTACATATGACTGGTATGCACTATGGCAATATTGAAGTAACTGGTAAGGATCATCTTATAATTATCTTAATTAGTGTATCTATTAATTATTTCTTTTACCCTTATTCTCGCGTAGATAACATGGACGGATTCAATCTCCCTCGCGACCCGTACTTCCCCAACCATGGCAATGAAGGATGGTTTGATGACGAGCCAGAAGAGAATCATCCAATCCCTTTGGATGATGACTTCGTAGAGAACTTTCCGGAGGATTCTGACTCCGAGACAGAACTCAATGATTTGCCTCTGGTGGCTCCAATCCCAAATCCTAACCGTCGTCTGGCTTTTCAAGGCCCGACGCCTCTGTGGGCAGAATACTTGGGTGCATGGATTCAGGAGCAGGGTCAGCCAATGCCATACAATGGAGATCAAAGCTTCTACAACCTGAGCGAGGGAGGCTCAACAGACAGATTCCTGCCCATTCTGGTCCGTAGGGTTGCTCGTAATGAAGAGCAGGGTAGAACAACCATCCACCGAATCATGGAGGCTGATTCCCATGCAGGAATTAGTACAGTCTGCATTCTCCGTCTAGAAGATGCTCATGAGAGAGGTGAGAAAGACAATGAGGCTCTACAACAAGAATTGGCTGCCACTCGGGCTGAAGTCATAGAGCTCTGGGTACGCCAAAGGGTTTATGAGCGACACCTCCTTGATGTGGAGAGTCAGTTAGCTGACTTGAGGGTTTGCCCGAGGGGTACCCGTCGTTAGTAAAAAATGCTTTACTCGTCCTTTCTTTTGGGTTCAGAAATAGCCTTCGTATCTATGCTCTATGTAGCACTTTTCCCTGTAAATATTCCTATCTATCTAGTATTGTTGCTAGATCTCTATGTTGTCAAAATTTTCTTATTGTGGTTTGATGTAAGAACTACTTCTAGGTCATTTTCCCGAACTTGTTACATCATTAATGCCAATATTATTAACAACCATCAAATCTTTTGGGAAATCCATATCCAAGTACTTTCAAGTTTCTATTGCTAGATCTTTATATCAATCACACTCTCATTTGTTTTGTTGGACTATGGAGAGTTAGTCCATGAACCACTCTCATTATACTTGCAACTGATTCTTACTATCATCTTCATCTTTGTAAACTTTGATGGGTTTTAGGTAAAACAAATAAACTAGAAAAACAAGTCCTAAGTTCACATGCAACCTACTTTGGATCTATGTTTTAACTATTGAACATATAACTTTGATTTGCAAAACAAGAACCCTAGAGGAGAGAGCCTATTTTCAAAAATAACAAACTAGGGTTTAGGAGTTACATACCTTTCAATTGTTATAGCAAACAATTGACAATCCTCTTGATCTTGATCTTGATCTTCTTGGAAGCTTAGCACCACAAATGTAATGCCTCTAATGGAATCACACCCAAGAACTAGCAAGAAGGAAACTAGAAGGAGAGAGAAGGAGGGAGTATGCAATTCTCGGCCTAGGGTTTCTTCAAAAGAAGGAGTGCCCAAAATTTGAACCAGAAGGCTCCTTATATAGCTGAGGGATCTAGGGTTTAGGGAAAAACCCTAATGCTCCTTGCTTAGGGCCTAAGTAAACCCAAGGGCCTTATCCAAGCCCCCATGGACGAAATTATTAGGGTTTCCCCTATAGATTTCGTCCACCCCCTTCCAAGGAGGTTCTGGAGCGTTCCACTCAACTATTAGATAATTTCAAATTAGTCCCTGCACTTTATAATTAATACTTTTAACCCCAAAATTAATTTTGATTAATTTCTGGCTAATTATTAATTAAACATAATGATTCCTAATCAATATATTAATCTTTTAACATATTAATAAATCATTTATATTAATTTATTAATCTTAAACAAATTAATATCTCTCCTTTCATAATTTCCTTGTCCGGTTGCTAGGTTTGAGGGCAACCCAAAAGGACTGTGCTGCTATCAATTCAAGTACATACCAATTATAGTTATGGGCTTATACACCTAATTCAATAGTCTCGTACTTCGATAAATTTGTAACTATAATTGCTAGTATGACTTCTAAATTTAACCAGCAAATTGTAGCTTCCAAAAGCTGCTGCCGAACTCTGACCCAGTCAGTTACGTGTCCTAAGATAAGTGATCACATGACCCTTCGTTCTACTAGATATCCCTAGACATAAGACATGGAATACAATCAATCTCTTTGTCTAGAATCTATGTTTCCCGATTTCTGATTTGTGATGATATAGGACTTTTAATCGAACACATCAATTTAGTCCTGGCTGGGCCCAACACAAAAATCAACACCAAATCATGGAGGGGCCCACATATATCGCTTTTCCTGTTAGGGAAAAAGGAACATATAAACATTGACTCATATGCTTGTATCTTTTACTCATCAAACCATACATGACAATATGTTTTATAACACCAAGTTACCGACGTGTTTTTGTATCACCAATGTATAACCGAATTGCAAATTATAACTCATATATCTCTGTTTCAAGATCATAGATATTATCGTCTCAGTATTACTCGTGATGAATTCCATGAAGTAATACTCTGAGCGTGGGTTTATCCAATACTCAAATCTCACTCTCTGAGTACTCGTGAACATTGCAACAATTCTATTGCTATGTCTATCCTTAGACAATCTGCAATCCAATTCATGACAGTCTTAATTCACAACTTACTTCCAAAAGTACGAGCGACTGTGGATTTTGAACAATCATATTATTCGGGAAGTAAAACGTGCAAAATATGAAACACAATAATAAACAATTGACAAAAGGTAGTAAACTCATAAATAATACTTTATTATTTAATCACCAAAAGTCAATTACATTTACTTTGTAACAAGTTTCTGAACTAGACTAATCTGATCACTAAAACTAATTTCATCTTTCAGCCCTATGCTTCGAGCATGCTGAATATGCTTAGCCCTACTCAGATCCTTTGTGAGGGGGTCTGCTGGGTTATCTTCAGATGATACCCTCTTTACAACAAGATGACCTTCTTCTACTCTATGCCTGATGAAATGGTACTTTCTGTCGACATTTCTGGTTTTACCATGGTCTCTGGGTTCCTTAGTTAAGGCAACCGCTCCCTCATTGTCGCAGAACAGTTCCATAGGCTCCTGGATGGTTGGAACAACTCCGAGATCCCCGATGAAGTTCCTTAACCAAGCTGCTTCTTTAGATGCTTCACTCGCTGCTATGTACTCTGACTCACAAGTAGAATCAACCACCGTATCTTGCTTGGAACTTTTGCAAGTAAATGCTCCTCCATTCAGTAGAAATACCCAGCCAGATTGAGAACGGAAGTTATCTCTATCCGTTTGAAAGTTGGCATCACTGTAACTATCTACTCTCAAAGTATCATTGCCACCAAGTACAAGGACCCAGTCCTTTGTCCTCCACAAATACTTGAGTATATTCTTTACTGCTATCCAATGATCTCTACCCGGGTTTCCCTGATAGCGACTGACCATGCTCAAAGCAAATGCTACATCAGGGCGAGTACATGTCATAGCGTACATGATCGATTCGACAGCGGAAGCATAAGGTACACGACTCATATCAACTATTTCCTCGTCTGTACTAGGGCATTGAGTCTTACTCAATTTTGTGTTGCTCTGGATAGGTAGCTCTCCCTTCTTGGAATTTTCCATACTAGACCTCTTTAGTACCTTATCCAAGTATGTGCTCTGACTAAGTCCAATTAGTCTCTTCTTTCTATCTCTCAATATCCTAATCCCAAGAATATAGGCCACTTCTCCAAGGTCTTTCATGGAAAAACACTTTCCAAGCCAAGATTTAACTTCGTTCAAGGTTGGAATGTTGTTACTAATGAGTAATATGTCATCGACATATAACACCAGAAAAGTCACTATACTCCCACTAGCCTTGATATACACACAAAACTCATCTTCACTCCTAGAGAAACAAAACTCTTTGACTTTCTCATGGAAGCAAAGATTCCAGCTGCGAGATGCTTGTTTCAATCCATAAATTGATTTCTCAAGCTTACATACTCTATTGGGAAACATTGCATCGAGAAAACCCTCTGGATGATTCATGTAAACATCCTCAACCAGCTTCCCATTAAGGAAAGCAGTCTTGACATCCATCTGCCAGATTTCATAGTCATGAAAGGCAGCTATGGTGAGCAATATCCTGATAGATTTAATCTTGGCTACTGGCGAGAATGTTTCATCATAGTCAACCCCTGGGGTTTGTGTGAAACCTTTCGCAACCAGTCTTGCCTTGAATGTGTGTATAGTCCCATCCATGTCTGTCTTCTTCTTGAAGATCCATTTGCACCCAACTGTCTTACGACCTGGTGCATTATCAACCAAATTCCAAACTTGGTTGTCATACATGGACTTTATCTCGCTGTCCATTGCCTCTTTCCACTTGGAAGCCTCTGGGCCTGCCATTGCTTCCTTATAAGAGACTGGTTCATCTAAATTCACCAGTGTCCTATCACTGATGAATGTGTCATCGTCTGAAGTAATATGAAAACCATACAACTCAGGTGTCACACTCACCCTAGTGGATCTACGAAGAGGTAATGATTTATCAACTGGTTCAACAGGAACTGTTTCCTTTGGTTGAGTGCTAGTGTCATCTAAGGTTCCTTCATTGGTTAACTCTTTAATCTCTTCAAGGTCAATGGTACTCCCACTGTCCTCTTTGAATATGAGCTCTCTTTCTAGAAAGACTCCTCTTCGAGCTACAAACACCACGTTCTCACTAGGTCTGTAGAACAAATATCCAAAGACTGTTTTGGGTAACCAATGAAAACACATTTCTCACTTCTTGCTGCTAGCTTGTCGTGAGTCTCTTGTCTTACGAAAGCCTCACAACCCCAGACTTTAATATGTGCTAACGAGGGAACTTTCCTTGTCCACATTTCGTGAGGTGTTTTGGCAACCTACTTTGTTGGGACAAGATTTAGGATGTGGGCGGCTGTTTCTAAGGCATAGCCCCAGAAATGAATTAGAAGTGGAGCACGACTCATCATAGAATGAACCATGTCTAACAAGGTTCGATTACGCCTCTCGGCCACCCCATTTAACTGTGTTGTCATAGGAGGAGTCAATTGTGAGACTATCCCACATTCCTTTAGATAGTCATTGAACTCAATGCTAAGATACTCTCCACCTCTATCGGATCTAAGTACCTTTATTTTCCTGACTAATTGATTTTCGACCTCATGTTTAAACTCTTTGAACTTTTCAAAGGTTTCTGACTTATGTTTGATTAAGTATACATAACCATATCTATTATAATCATCAGTGAAAGTCACATAAAATCGATTAGCATCTCTTGTGGTTGATCTAAAGCGCCCACACACATCTGTGTGTATGAGATCCAACAGACCTTCACCTTTTTCACAAGACCCTGTGAATGGTGATTTTGTCATCTTCCCCAAAAGACAAGATTCACACAGATCAAATGATTTTAGGTCAAATGATTCCAAGACTCCATCCTTTTGGAGTTGGACTATGCGTTTCTTGTTAATGTGTCCAAAACGACAATGCCACAAGCATGCCTTGTCTACACTATTAGACAAGTCAATATTAAACACACTATTTCCTAAGCTATCAACACAAGTCATTGTTTCATACACACCATCACAAGGTAAAGCTTCAAACACGAAAACACCATTCTGATAAACCGAAATTGAACCATTCAAATCATTAAAAGAATATTTAAAACCTTGTCTGAACAATGCATGAAATGAAATAATGTTTCTCGTCATCTCAGACGAATAGCAACAACTCAATAAATCTAATCTAACATCATTACTAAGCAAAAGTTGATAAACTCCGATCTTGGTCACTGGTGAAGACTTCTTGTTTCCCATGATCAAGTTTATCCTTCCTCGCTCTATCTCCTCACTTTCCCTTAGCCCCTGAAAATCAGAACAGATGTGAAAACCACATCCTGTATCAAGGACCCATGAACGAGAAGATAATGAGTTATTAGAAGAAATAGTGTAAATACCTGCCGAAGATGGCTTCAATTTTCCATCTTTGATATCCTGCAGATATTGTGGGCAGGTTCTCTTCCAATGCCCCTTTTGATTGCAATAAAAGCAAACAGCTTCCTTTGGATAAGAAACATGGGGAATGGAAGCATTGGGCTTAGCTTTCGGGCCACATCTAGATGACCCGACTTGGACCTTTGCCTTCTATTTTTGCTTAGGAGGACCTTTCCTCTTGTTCCCCTTTCCCTGTCCAATAGATAGAACAGGAGCACTTGCAGGAGTGGAGGCTATATTTTTACCCTTCATCCCTGCTTCAGCAGTCTACAACAAGTTGTGCAATTGGGCCAGTGTCTGCTCAATGTTGTTCAAATGGTAAGTTAAGATAAACTGAACCCTAACAATACGGCAATGAGTTCAAGACCATGTCAATGACCAATTCCTCATAAAAATGAATGTTGAGCTTGACCAAACGCTCTATGTAGCGTTGCATTCTTTGCACATGAGATACAACCGACTCCCCCTCTTTCATCTTGCAAGCCATGAGTGACTTGACTACTTCAAACTTTTCTTGACGAGCTCGCTTATGGTACTTTTCCATAAGGTCCTTGTTCATCTCAAAAGGCCAGTTGTCCTCATAGTACTTTGCATTTATGGGGACATGGTTGCGACCATGATGCATGCCACTTTGGTAGCATCATCATAGTGCTTCTTGTAAGCAGCATACTCTTCGGGAGTGCCTTTGGACTCATCAAGTTCTTTGAGCTCCTTTTCAAGGACATACTCTTTGTCCTCGAATCTAAGCACCATCTTGATGTTACGCATCCAATCGTTATAGTTAGAGCCATCCATAACGACTTTGGAGCAAATGTTGAGTAAAGAGAAGTTGTGGCTGGAGGAGTGAAGCAGAAGTGTTTCCAGGAGTAGACATCTGAAAAGAAAGATAGTTTTAGTTAGATTTCAAGACACCTCAATATAATAACCCAAAGATATCATATCAAGGTTAGGACCCAACTACGACGATTTACAACTTAGAACGGGATGCCAAGATCTAAGTTCAAATCTCATAAAGGTAGGTGAATGACAATTCATTAATTCCACCATTAGACAAATTAAACGAAGTGAAATTCCTAATTCTTTTGAGATACATTAAAACTATTTAATGGCATGTTTTACTCTCAGATTATGCTCTATTATTTGTGACTATGATACCGAGGATCACAAACTAGATGTGAATAACCATGCAATTGTGCTTGGTAACCTTATTGTCTTTATCATTAACTATTGATGTGTCGGTAAACCACACACGCTCCATCAAAATGATAATTATAAGATACCTATTACTACTCTTTATTAGTTCCTATTAGTGTGCCGGTTATCCACGCACGCCCCACCAACGACCAATAAAGCATAATGTGCAATTTCATGGATTAGCATACTTTTCACATTTTTCCTAAAGTAACTAGAGTTGGGACTTTTGTAAAATAATGTTCTAGTACTTTCTTTAATAACATTATACTTTTAATGAGATGTAGTTGTCCTATCAAATCCATTCTGCTAACGACCCTCCACTAATCAAGGAAGCGGTGGGTGAGAGTGGAAACCTATTCAACTACCATTTTATAGGCAATTTCCTTATACCCCCCTTATAGACTAGCTTCGTGAATGAGGCACACTAGCGATTTGACTGACCATAGTCTTATACATACATAATATTTAACTTTTAATTATAACACACACACACACACATATATATATATATATATATATATATATATATATATATATATATATAAGGTATGTTTTAAACTTTTTAAAACTTTAGGGCTTACATATAAATTTCGAAAATTAAGCCATTAATTTTAAATTTAAAATAAACCAAATAACTAGATTTAATATTTATCTATTAATTAACTTTTAATTAATTTATTAAATCTTGTAAGGATTATCTAATCAAATTAAACAATTAATTTAATCCTAATCCTTATCCCTCTAAATTTCGAAAATTAGGGTAAAGGATAATTATCCAATTAATCTAATCAAGTAACAATTATCCAAAACAAGAAACCCTAAAAATACTAAGCATATTTTGAAATTCAAGGGAGGAGGCTAGAGTTTTTCAAAACCCTAACCCTAATTTCGATTAGGGTTCATGGAGGCTAGGGTTTTTCGAAAAACCTTTGAACCAAAAACCCTAGAAATCGAAAATTTGGCCTTTTAGGGTTTAATAGCTATAAACCCTAATTTCCAATTCAACTATTATAGCAATTCAATTTAAAACAATAATGTCTTTGATACCACTGATAGGTTTTAGGTAAAACAAATAAACTAGAAACACAATTCCTAAGTTCACATGCAACCTACTTTCGATCTATGTTTTAACTATTAAACATATAACTTTGATTTGCAAAACAAGAACCCTAGAGGAGAGAGGCTATTTTCGAAAATAACAAACCAGTGTTTAGGATTTACATACCTTTCAATTGTTATAGCAAACAATTGACAATCCTCTTGATCTTGATCTTGATCTTCTTGGAAGCTTAGCACCACAAATGTAATGCCTCTAATGGGAATCACACCAAAAATCTAGCAAAAAGGAAACTAGAAGGAGAGAGAGGGAAGGAGTATGCAATTCTTGGCCTAGGGTTTCTTCAAAAGAAGGAGTGCCCAAAATGTGAACCAGGAGGCTCCTTATATAGCTGAGAGATTTAGGGTTTAGGGAAAAACCCTAATGCTCCTTGCTTAGGGCCTAAGTAAACCCAAGGGCCTTATCCAAGCCCCCGTGGACGAAATTATTATGGTTTCCCCTATAGATTTCGTCCACCCCCTTCCAAGGAGGATCTGGAACCTTCCACTAAACTATTAGATAATTGCAAACTAGTCCCTGTACTTTATAATTAATACTTTTAACTCCAAAATTAATTTTGATTAATTTCTGGCTAACTATTAATTAAACATAATGATTCCTAATCAATATATTAATCTTTTAACATGTTAATAAATCATTTATATTAATTTATTAATCTTATAATAAATTAATATCTCTCCTTTCATAATTTCCTTGTCCGGTTGCTAGGTTTGAGGGCAACTCAAAAGGACTGTGATGCTATCAATTCAAGTACATACCAATTATAGTTATGGGCTTAGACACCTAATCCAACAAAATTTTAGTTGAACGATGCCTCCATGGAGAGTGACAAGGCGCAATCCTCAGATATCTCCTATGTAACCTCCACCTCCTCCATAGTACAACCCGTTAGCAATCCAAGTTGCGGTGAATGCGGCTATTACGGCAGCCCTGGATCAGTTCAATGTTAGTGGAACTAGCGGGAGTGGAACGTTTGTGCATTCCACTCAAGGTGATGCTCCAATGCTCTCTAAGGGGTGCTCATATAAGGACTTCACCAACTGCAAGCCCATGTCCTTCAATGGGACTGGCGGAGTTATTGCCCTCTTGCAATGATTCAAGAAAACGGAATCGTTCTTCGAGATTTGTTCCTATCCGAAAGGAAGCAAAGTTAAATTTGCTGCTTTCACCTTTGCGGACAGAGCCCTAACATGGTGGAATAGCCATGTCAAGTCACTAACTCTAATAATGGCTAATGCTATGGGCTGGGAAGCTCTTATGGAGCTCATGATCGAGGAATACTGCCCAGGGGGCGAAGTTCAGAAACTTGAACAAGAACTTTAGAGCCTGACCATGAAGGGCTCCGACATAGTGGCCTATACTACCAGATTCAGCGATCTGGTGGCACTATGTCCGGGAATGGTCCCTACTGAAGGAAAGAAGATAAAGAGGTATATCTGGGAGCTGGTGCCTCCATTTCAGAGGAATGTATTAGCTTCAAACCCTACTACCTTTGATAGTGCCAAGCGATTGGCACAATGGCTCATTGATCATGGAGTCTGCACCCTAACTACAAAAATAACCCTGGCCATCCTAGAACTCTCCAAAGCCGCTGACAACAAGCAGAAGTTCTGGGATAATAAGAAGAAGAACGCGACGCAAAGGTCTGCCAAAAAGCAGCAGGTCGTGGTCGTTCATGATGCGATAGCACCTACTGATACTACGCTAATGAAGCAGTATGCTGGAAGCTTGCCCAAGTTCAACAAGTGCATCTTCCACCACAATGGACCCTACCGGGAAATGCAGTGCGCTAACTGCAACAGGAAAGGGCACACTACCCGTTTCTGCAAGGCTACGGCAAGGCTAATCAACCAAGTCCTAAACATTGGTGTGGGTCAGGCTTGCTATGGATGTGGTGAGGTGGGTCACTACAAGAGGAACTGCCCGAAGCCACGGAATGCTGGCAGAGTGGGAAGAGTTTTGGCTATAGGCCACGAGGAAGCGATTGCCGACCCCACAGTGGTCACTGGTACATTTATCCTCGATAACTCATATACATGCATATTGTTTGATAGTGGAGCAGAGAGGAGTTTCGTGAACCAAAAATTTGCTCACTTACTTAAGCAAAAATCACGTGCACTTAAAGAACCGTTCATTGTAGAAATGGCTAACGGAAAGACTGAGAGCACTAGCAGTACTTGCATAGGATGTACTCTAACTCTAGATAGGCATTCATTTTCAATCGAACTCATGCCGGTCTCAGTTAAAAGTTTTCATGTCATTATCGACATGGATTGGCTGAGTCTTCATCGTGCTGACATCATGTGTTATGAAAAGGTCGTTCGCCTTAATCTGCCGTCTAGCGAAACTCTAGTTGTCTATGGTGACAAACCCGACACGAACCTTCGCATCATTTCGAGTATTCAAGCCCAAAAGTACTTGCGAAAGGAATGTTGCTCATTCCCAGCTCATGTTGTCGATGTGAGCCAAGAGACGAAGGACATAAAGAACATCCCATTGGTACGTGATTTTCCCAACATCTTTCCAGAGGAACTACCAGGATTACCTCCACAACATCAAGTCAAGTTCCAAATCGACTTAGTTCCAAGGGCTACCCCCGTAGCTAAATCTCCCTATCGTCAAGCACCAGCTGAGATGCAGGAACTATCCGGTCAACTTAACGAGCTGCTCAGCAAGGGCTTTATTAGACCAAGCTTCTCACCCTGGGGAGCACCGGTCTTGTTCGTGAAGAAGGACGGATCGTTTCGTATGTGCATCGACTAGAGAGAACTAAACCAGGTAACCGTTAAGAATCGTTACCCTCTGCCTCGCATAAATGATTTGTTCAACCAACCACAAGGGGCGAATTACTTTTCAAAGATAGATCTGAGATCCGGGTATCACCAGTTACGAGTGCTTGAGGAGGATGTTTCGAAGATAGCCTTCCGAACTCGTTATGGACACTATGAGTTTGTAGTGATGCCATTCGGATTGACTAATGCGATCACAGTATTCATGGACTTAATGAATAGGGTATGCCGTCCTTAGTTGGATTAGTTCGTCATTGTGTTCATTGATGACATACTTATCTACTCTCGTAGTAAGGAGGAGCATAGTAATCATCTATGTTAGATCTTGGAAACATTACGATCAAAGAAGCTCTATGCGAAGTTCACTAAATGCGAATTTTGGATTCGAAGAGTCGAATTCCTGGGTCACGTTGTTAGTGAAGAGGGAATTCATGTAGACCCTTCCAAAATAAAGGCCATTGAGAACTGTTCAGCACCGAAGACGCCTACAGAAATTCGCCAATTTCTAGGCCTCGCTAGCTACTATCGTAGATTCATTCATAACTTCCCTAGGATCGCGAAACCGCTTACGAAATTGACCCAGAAAGGCGTGGCCTTTGACTGGGAAGAGAAACAAGAGAAGGTGTTCCAAACGCTAAAACGAGCCTTATGCACCGTACCAATACTATCCCTCCTATAAGGGATAGAAGACTTCGTGGTTTATTGCGATGCATCCAACCAAGGACTCGGTTGTGTTCTCATGCAACGAGGTAAGGTCATCGCCTATGCCTCAAGACAGCTAAAGACACACGAGGTCAACTACACCACACATGATCTTGAGTTAGGAGCAGTTGTGTTTTCTCTGAAGATCTGGAGACACTACCTGTATGGTACAAAAAACACTATCTTTACAGACCACAAAAGCCTTTAACATATATTCGACTAGAAGGAGCTCAATATGAGACAACAACGGTGGGTCGAGCTACTCAATGACTATGAATGCGAAATTCGTTATCATCCCGGTAAAGACAACGTAGTAGCTGACGCCCTAAGTCGGAAAGAATACTCTGTTCGTAGAGTCAAATCATTACCTATGTCTATCCATTCACATCTATCCTCATAAATTAAGGAGGCTCGGCTCGAAGCCTTAAAACCTGAAAATGTGGCGGGTGAATCCATGAGGGGGATGGATAAGAACTTGGAAGTCAAGGATGGCAGAGCCTTATATCTCATGGATCGGATTTGGACACCAAAACACGGTGGCTTCAAAGACTTGGTCATGGCAGAAGCACACAATACTCGATATTCCGTCCACCTAGGTTTAGATAAGATGTATCTGGTTCTTAAAAAGCTATACTGGTGGCCTAACATGAAAGCAAAGATTGCTATCTTCGTGAGTAAATGCCTTACTTGCACCAAGGTTAAGGTCGAATACCAAAAACCATCAGGTTTACTTCATCAACCGGAGATACCAGAATGGAAGTGGGAGCGGATCACGATGGACTTCATAACCAAGTTGCCCAAGACAACGGGTGGTCTCAATACCATATGGGTGATCGTAGACAGGTTAACCAAGTCCGCACACTTCCTGCCTATCAAAGAAACGGACAAGATAGAGAAACTCACTAGAACCTACATTAGGGAGATCGTATGACTGCATGGTGTTCCCATATCCATTATCTCTGATAGAGATAGTAGGTTCACTTCAAGGTTCTGGCAGTCGCTACAAACTTCCCTATGAACTAGGATGAACATGAGTACAGCCTACCATCCGCAAACCGACGGGCAAAGTGATAGGACTATTCAAACTTTGGAAGATATGTTGCAAGTCTGTGTGATTGGCTTTGGAAAGACATGGGATATTCATCTACCCCTTGTCGAGTTCTCCTACAATAATAGTTATCACACGAGCATAAATCCTGCTCCATTTGAATCCCTCTATGGCCGAAAGTGCAGATCCCCTCTGTGCTGGGCTGAGGTGGGTGACACCCAGTTAGCTAAAGGACGCGTTCCTGACAACACTCTCACAGGTCCGGAAATCATTCGGGAAACGACAGAGAAGATCGTTCAAATCCGTGAACGATTGAAAGCCTCTAGAGACCGACAGAAAAGCTATGCAGACAAGAGAAGGAAACCTTTGGAATTCCAGGTTGGCAACCGTGTTCTATTGAAGGTCTCACCTTGGAAGGGCTTGATACGCTTCGGAAAGCGTGGAAAGCTAAATCCAAGATACGCAGGGCCTTTCAAGATTACCACTAGAATCGGCCCTGTAGCTTACAAACTCAAACTACCTCACGAACTCAGTAGCCTACATTCTACTTTCCACGTCTCGAACTTGAAAAAGTGTCTATCTAATGAGACTCTTGTAATCCCACTCGACGAGATCAACGAGAGCCTCAACTTCGTGGAAGAACCAGTAGAGATCATGGACCGAGAGGTCAAGCAAATGAAGCAAATCTGTATCCCGATAGTGAAGGTTCATTAGAATGCCAAGCGAGGACATGAATTCACTTGGGAGCACGAGGATCAAATGAAACTGAAATATCCTCATCTTTTCGCTTAATTAATTGTAATTGCTTAAACACTAATTTCGGGACAAAATTTTCTCTAGCGGGGGGATGATGTGACAACCCAAAATTTCTATCTTGTGCAACCATTCAATTCAATCAAAGTCATACTCGTTTCTGTTATCTTTTAGCACTGTTTAGGGTCTGTTTGAGTGTTATAACTATAGAACCTTCAAGAAGGAATGTTAGGAAGTGTATTCTAGAGTGCAGTGTGCATCATACATACCGGAAACTCCATTCATAAGGACTTTACAAGCGTAAACTAGAGTTTACGGCCGTAAACACCTCCTTGGCCGTAAACTCATGTCCATATATGGGTTTTACTGTAACGACGTGAATTTTCAAAACAATTTTTCATTTTTAAACATAAAATATCACATAAGTAGTCTCAAAACTCAAATGTATCAAATGTTATCTCAATAAAACATATCCTAGAATCTCAAATACATAATACATAATACTCTATCAGTGAGTACAGATCATGCCGACGCCTTCCCGCGATCCTCGCTAGTACCTGAAACACATATCACATAACACGGTAAGCATAAATTCTTAGTGAGTTCCCCAAAAGGCCGCATACAACACATAAGCCACTCGAGGCTATAACTCGGTATGACGCTCCGGTCAATGTGTCTCAGCGGGATCCTCCAATCATGTAGCTCGTTGGACCCTTCGGTCCGGTCTAGCTCGTTGGACCCTCTGGTCCGGTCTAAATCGTTGGACCCTCCGGTTCGGTCTGATCGAGGACCCTCTAACCTCATGAGTCGTTGGACCCTTTGGTCCGGTCTATATAACACATAGCATACATATAACACAATGCACATAAATCTCAAACATACACATACACTTAAGACCCTACGGTCTGCACATAGATACCACTCTAGGTAATGTATAATGAGAGGAATCACCTCGTATGATGTCTAGTATACTCTCGTTCTCGATATCCCCGATCTAGCCTCCTCCTATCAAAATGATAATATCTCTAATCAATACTCTCTTTATGTTCTCATCTCTAAAGAATGGGTAGAAGACCATTCTACCCCTCCATGGCCTCTGTTGAATCAGTTTGACCCAAAACCCTAAGGTCAACAGAAGTGAACTCCAGTCAACGGTCCAACTTTGACCAGACTCATCGAGTGCACTCGGGTGAATCAGCGAGTCCATGTGTGTCCTTTGAATCCTCCTAAGGCCTCACTCAACTCGTCGGGTTAACCTTTCACACGACGGGTTACCACTGGTCACGAATCATGGGGAAACCCGATCCGACTCATCGAGTCCTCTCATGGACTCGGCGAGTTTCCTCCATGGCAATACTCATTTGACCTTTTGAGGTCAGATCTGTTTCTCTAAGTTATAGATCTGATCTTCTAGCACCCAAAAGTCACGTAAAGGTTCAATCTTTATGTCCATGCACCGCATATTGAGCTCTATTTGATAAAATAACCCTTATAATGGTGTCTTAGGCTCAATACTCTTATGTGACTACATAAAGCTGAGATTATGGGACTCTCTGGATCACTCAAGGTCCAGATTTGATGTCTATGCCTGAAGGGGACTTCACTTTCATCATAACTCAACTTAAAAGAGGGTAAAGAAACCCTAAATTCATGAGATCTACTAACTATATGAAAACAGGTAGAGATATATACCTTAACCAACAACTTTGAATTGAATAGTAGTATATCTGAGCCCCTCCAACAATTTAGCTTGAACACTCTCCTTCTTCCTTGCAAGAATGCACCCAAAATGATGAAAATTAGCTCCCTCTTTCTCTCTATGCTCTCTGGATCAATTAGGGTCTCTCAAGGGAAGGTGGCTGCAGTTGAAGGCCATAAGGACCTTTAAATAGGTCACAAACCTAGACAATTTGGGTTTTCCTCAACAGCGCTGACTCGGCGAGTCAGATACCCGACTCGTCGAGTCCATTCATTAAACATGTCACCAAAATGCGACCCTATTCGACGAGTTAAGGCACCAACTCGTCGAGTCACTCCTCATATCTCGAAATCAGTACTCAAAATATTATCCATGGAAATATGGGTGTTACAATTCTCCCCCACTTGAATTAGATTTCGCCCTTGAAATCGCTCCTTAACCACATAGATAGAAACCAAACACCCTAAAAGCACCACTGAAAGGATCTCAGACCAAAATGATATCTTACTCCATGGATACCTGAACCCAAACAAGAACTCCTAAATTCGGAACAAAACTGACCCCTGCTGCTAAGATACCCCTTATGAATTTCCAAATCTGGAACTCTAGTGGTCTGGTCCGCTGCCAGACCGTCCACTCAAGATATCATCACATTAGTCGCTCCTCGAATAACAGACCCTGATAACTTACTGCCCTCTGATTCTCATAGATAAGCCCAACAATCAGCTACCGGTCACCCATTCCAGACATACCAAATGATCCCAAACACACTTCCATAGACAAAAGAGTCACATGCTACCAAAGACCCATCCACTGCACTGCTGTCAGAATCTGTCCAAACATTGAACCCTCAACGCCCTGTCCTCAAACACAAGAAAATAATCAAGCTCCTTCAGAAGTGTCCTCTGACATCTAAAATCATATGCCCTAAAGCGTCTCACATACTTCCTTCTCATAACATCTATCCCGACCCATTGTCACACACCAGACATGAAGCTCGCTTTACCCCAAGTGATTACTATAATCCAACTAAAATCATCTCACCCTCGACCTCTGTCGAAAACTACCCATTAGTCTCATGCGTCTCGCGGTCTTTCCCACACCAACAAACTGACCCACCTAGTTCCAAAACACCAGATGAAAACAATACCCCTTCCAAAAAGAAATCCATCTCTAAATCCGGAATCTCAATCCATTTACTCGATAAACCACTAGAATCAAACTCAAATCGAGAGTCTGGCCCGACGCAAAATTGGAACCACCCGTCCCAATAAAGCACCCAACTCATGACTCATGACTCGCAACCCACTCGTACATCACTTCTCCGATCTCTTCCCATTACGGTCTCCACAGCCTAACTCAAGATATAATGATTCCCGACCATTATGGGGACCTCCATCTCTTACCTGATATGGCCACCAGGCTCTGGGATACTCAATGCAATGAGGCTACTCAAGCCTAAGAACTCTCCTGAGTCATGCTCTGACTAACGAATAACGTGGTTCCTTGCAGCACCACGACACCCTCTCACCGACTAGTGAGTACTACGGCTCCCCGCAGTATCACAACACCCTCTCTGACTAGTGAGTACTATGGCTCCCCGCAGTATCCCAACACCTTCTCACTGACTAGTGAGTACTACGACTCCCCGCAGTATCACAACACCTTTTTCACTGACTAGTGAGTACTACGGCTCCCTGCAGTATCATAACACCTTCTCCGACTGGTGAGTACTACGGCACCTCGCAGTATCACAACACTTCCTTACTGACTAGTGAGTACTACGACTCCCCGTAGTATCACCACACCCTTTCTCACTGACTGGTGAGTACTACGGCTCCCCGTGGTATCACCACACCCTCTCTCACTGAATGTTGAGTACTATGGCTCCACATAGTATCACCACACCTTCTCTCACTTACTGGTGAGTACTACAGCTCCCCGTAGTATCACCACACATTTTCTTGCTACAATCCACATTCTTAATTAATCTCACTTGTGGTCACTTGCCGAAAGGCTCACATTGGAATCGTAGATACTTGATACTCCACTTACTATCTCGTAATTCAAGCCTCAAAATAACCGGATAATAAGGGCATCATGCTCGGATACCTCGGTACACCATCACCGAACCTCACGAAGTCTTTCCTCATCCACCGATCTCCTATACACGGTATCATACCCTGATACCGCAAAGCATCCTTTCAAAATCTCGCAACTGATCTTCCTCTCGCACCACTTGTAACTCCGAAATATTCCAACTCTCAATTGAAATACGGAGGAGTCGTCAGCGACTTAGAACACATAGACGACACTCTGAAACTTCCTCATCTATTGCTCAAAACTCATGCAAGAATACTCATAACGACCCTGAAGTTAGTTGCCCAATCAACTTCTTCCCTTCCCACACTACATATAATAGCCCATACCTTGAACCAGAAATTCTCAACCGCCGAACTAACCTTACAACCCAACCACCTCGAATTCACCATTATAACCTTGAAGGATTCCAAACCACCTCAAGGTCTCCTACCAACGGCCACTTGCCGTGGAGACACTCATCCTTTCTCAAACACGTACCACATGCACTATCTCGCTTTGTACCTCGCCTTGACCACCAATAACCCTGGTCTTAGGAATCCGTACCCCAGGTCTCTGTATCCAGTTCTCTAAATTCTCTTGAACAAATCTATGATCTCCTCAAAAGTACCCGGTTCTCCCCCACTCAAGGTTCGAACTGTCACCAATTAGTTCACAAACAATCTATCCCACATATTGTTTTTTACTAGCAACATCACACCTATTCTTGGAAGGTGATACGTAATGATCGATGATCTCCCCGATGGAGATCAAGCAACTCCAAATACCCCGAATCTCAAATGAAATCCTAAGAAACTTCTCATCATGCTTGCCTCTAGTCATTCAGAATCTCGTACCATCCCACTACCGGACATGTCAATTGTCCAATAGTAACCCTGAATCTCAGTCTGAAAATAATGAACTAACATACTCCTCATCCTCGACTCCTCAACTAACGTCCCATCACGTGAATTATCATAAGAGCAGAGACCTCATTTCCACACTCGATACCTATCATAGATAATAAGAGCCACTACTTCGATATACTCCTCTTGATTGTTCGTTGTTGCAACTAACACATGCCCTAGTATGCTCAAATAGGGTGTATCTTGGTCCTTGACCATCTCAGTCCCCACTGACAACCTGCTCATGTTATATCCTTACCTCGCAGCACACATACTGCCCAGATACTCCGATGAAAGATCGCAAGCAAAAGCTACCCCGTAGGGCTCACTCCCATCCTCGGTAACCGAAAATCTCAATACCTCTCCTGGTTCCCACAGGAACAGAAATAGCACCGCTCAGGTCACAGAAGGTGACATCTCCACTATCGGTCAATCACTCAACTCAGACTGTAATCCTCCATAACCACCATCCTTACTCATCCCTGGGTCTTGTGACTTCTACTGGCATCTCACTAAAAATTCCTCAAAACTAAACCGATTTCCCTCTCAAGGTATGCTTCATTGAAACTCGTGCAACACGGCCCTCTGGCCCCCAGACTCTATCACATCCGACCTCAGTCAAACAATCCCAACGGGATAACTGGAAAAAGGCATAAGCACTATCTGTTACCAATCATGATACTCAACCCATGTTACCTCTTCCCAATCTGTCTCAGATCATGGTGCTCGAACCATGGAATCACCTCTCAATCTGCTACAAATCATGGTACTCGAACCATGATATCACCTCTCAATCTGCTACAAATCATGGTACTCGAACCATGACATCACCTCTCAGTCTGCTACAAATCATGGTACTCGAACCATGCCATCACCTCTCAATCTACTACTTAGATCCTCCGGAATACCCCCTGTATCGAGTATGGGTCCTCTGCTTTCGGTAGTATGGGCCCGTACTACTTGCCACATCTACCCATACTTTCTACACAGACCATCCCAAGTTTCTAGGTAGCTGTTCAACCTTTTCGATCACCAATTCCGTCACGCGAGTTCGATCTCCAGCGAAATTCTCTACTCTATCAACGTACTCATCTGACCATTGTCACACCCTAGACTCTCCATAGGTTCTCACTCTTCTCTGCCATCAGCTGCTGAAGAACTCCTAATGATGCGAACCATCTACCTCCTGAATATCGTCATATTCACTTATTAGCTGACTCCCATCGTCGAGAGTTCTACGAAGCACGAAGCAAGCAGCATCCGGGCATCGAATAATCTCCACCAGCATGTAAAAGCACTCTAGGATACAGCTCTATTGGCTCTATTCACACTCAGCGGGTGTCACTGAACTCAAGCAACTCTACCCCATGCGGGCATCTAACTACTCTCAGTAGGCTCCTCCAATGCTCATCTAGGTATCTCTCCTAGATTACTCCTTTACTGAAATCCCTCTCTACATAGGATTCCTGCTGGATACTCTTACTCAGCACATACTCGAAAGCACATCACAAATAACAGCAACTCCTAGGCTAAGGCATCAGAAATCAGGCCACTCTAATCCTAAAATATGAAATACCTATCCTATCTATAGCATGCATAATATCTCATAAAATATCTCATAACATCACATAACACAAAGTTAAGGGCATTTTGGGAAATCACCGTTCGGGCGCTGGCTGATCGTACACACTGCTCCGTTTTGCTTTTCTCAAAAATCTTTTACTCTTTTAGAAAAATTGTTTCTTTTATGAAATTTTTTCTCAAAACCTCAGTTTGAGTTTAGATACGCCCGAAGGTGCATCCGAATCCCTCAAACCAAGGCTCTGATACCAACTTGTAATGAAATGAATTTTCACAACAATTTTTCATTTTTAAACATAACATATCTCATAAGTAGTCTAAAAACTCAAATGTATGAAATGTTATCTCAATAAAACATATCCCAGAATCTCAAGTACATAATACATAATACTCTATCAGTGTGTACAGATCATGCCGGCACCTTCCCGCGATCCTCGTTGGTACCTAAAACACATATCACATAACACGGTATCCATAAATGCTTAGTGAGTTCCCCAAAATACCATATACAACACATAAGCCACTCGAGGCTATAACTCGGTATGACCCTGCGGTCAACGTGTCTCAGTGGGACCCTCCAGTCCCATAGCTCGTTCGATCTTCCGGTCCGGTCTAGCTCGTTGGACCCTTCGGTCCGGTCTAAATCGTTGGACCCTCCGGTCCGGTTTGATCGAGGACCCTCTGGCCTCATAAGTCATTGGACCCTCTGGTCTAGTCTATATAACACATAGCATACATATAATGCAATGCACATAAATCTCAAACATACACATACACATACACATAAGACCCTTCGGTCTGCACACAGATACCACTCTAGGTAATATATAGTGAGAAGTCTCACCTCGTATGATGTCTAGTATACTCTCATTCTCGATATCCCCGATCTAGCCTCCTCCTATCAAAATGATAATATCTCTAATCAATACTCTCTTTATGTTCTCATCTCTAAAGAATGGGTAGAAGACCATTCTACCCCTCCATGGCCTCTGTTGAATCAGTTTGACCCAAAACCCTAAGGTCAACAGAAGTGAACTCCAGTCAACGGTCCAACTTTGACCAGACTCATCGAGTGCACTCGGGTGAATCAGCGAGTCCATGTGTGTCCTTTGAATCCTCCTAAGGCCTCACTCAACTCGTCGGGTTAACCTTTCACACGACGGGTTACCACTGGTCACGAATCATGGGGCAACCCGATCCGACTCATCGAGTCCTCTCATGGACTCGGCGAGTTTCCTCCATGGCAATACTCATTTGACCTTTTGAGGTCAGATCTGTTTCTCTAAGTTATAGATCTGGTCTTCTAGCACCCAAAAGTCACGTAAAGGTTCAATCTTTATGTCCATGCACCGCATATTGAGCTCTATTTGATAAAATAACCCTTATAATGGTGTCTTAGGCTCAATACTCTTATATGACAGCATAAAGTTGGGATCATGGGACTCTCTGAACCTCTCAAGGTCCAGATTTGATGTCTATGCCTCAAGGGGACTTCACTTTCATCATAACTCAACTTAAAAGAGGGTAAAGAAACCCTAAATCCATGAGATCTACTAACTATACGAAAACAGGTAGAGATTTATACCTTAACCAATAGCTTTGAACAGAATAGTAGTAGATCTGAGCCCTTCCAACAATTTAGCTTGAACACTCTCCTTCTTCCTTGCAAAAATGCACCCAAAATGATGAAAATTAGCTCCCTCTTTCTCTTTATGCTCTCTGGATCAATTAGGGTCTCTCAAGGGAAGTGTGGATGCAATTGAAGGCTATAAGGGCCTTTAAATATGTCACAAACCCGAACAATTAGGGTTTTCCTCAGCATCACTGACTTGGCGAGTCAGATACCCGACTCATCGAGTCCATTCATTAAACATGTCACCAAAATGCGACCCTACTCGACGAGTTAAGGCACTAACTTGTGAGTCACTCCTCATGTCTCGAAATGAGTACTCAAAATATTATCCCTTGACATCCGGGTGTTACATTTACCTTCATTTATAGTCATTTCTTACACTTCCAAGCCTATATTTTGGGTTCTCTCTCAACTATCATCAAGATTTTCACCATGATCTTCAAATGAGTAAGCATTCTTTCCATGCTATAGATGTTATTCCTCTTAATCTAGTATCACCCTTTGATTTCAGCTATGAAATTCATCTTTTGGGTTAGATCTTCAAGAACACCAAGAACAGACACTACTTCTTGGAGCTTAAACACCCCCCCCCCCCCCCCGCCTTCATGCTTCAAAACGTAAGTAATCTTCCATATACTAGTTATACTATAAAAGCTCTTAGCATACACCCTTGAAAACAACCATTTTTCCTAGAACAATGAGTGTTTACGGCCATGAGCATGTCCCTTGGCCGTAAACCCTTGTTAAGGTTCCTAGTTTGGCCAAAAACTATTCTTAAGGCTAGGAATGGGTCAAGACACACTTCCTCGATGCTGAATAGGACCATAAAACACTCTTTGGCATATGTCTTCATGAGTGTACGACCGTAATCTCATAGGGCCATAAACCCCATGGCCGTAAACACATTGAGTCGTAAACATCATGGCCGTGAACACCATGTGTGGCCGTAAACCCATTTATGTGCAATCACATTTGATTGTAACACTTCAATCCAAGTGTTTCCTAGACCCTAAGGTGGTTCCCTATCATGATTAGTTTTTATATACACTAATTATATAGATATATGTGTCATTATATGCTTATTAGGATCCGCTTGTGCCCTAGATTTCACTTAGCACTTAGCATCCTACAATCGCTCTTACATCCGCATCACTCACTACAGGTGAGTTCACACCCCTTAATCTACATTTTAAATGATTTTAAATACTTTTATTGGGGGGGGGGGGGGGAATACCAGTTGATAACATAATAGTTGTTATATCAATCACATGTGATTAGTAACTATCAAACAAGTGGATTTTCTTATACTTCAAACTGTTTTATCAAACAACTCTTCAAAACATTTTATAAACTTACATCAAGTCATCTGTTACCATTCAAATGGTTAGAACTCTTTTTATGTTAAACTCTTTATTAAACTCTTTTAACCTTATTTTTATTGTCAAAATCATGTCTATATAGATATAGTTATATAAGTAAGATTGAAAGGACTTAGGACTAATAACTCACTTTATTTCTTGTTCCTTGTTTGGTTGTGGACTTAGGGTATCCAGTTATTGTCCGAGTGTCATTTGAATCTTAGTTATATATTATGTATATATGTATGGATATAAAAGTTCTTACATCAGTTCAGCACCTTTGGGTAGCAAAGGTGTACAAACATACTCAGTCATTCAAACAACATTGCTAGTAAACTATAATAGGTATAGTTTTGGGATTTAATAGTCACTACTTCTAGTACAATGAACCATACAAGAGTCAGTGTATTCATGAGTCAATACAAACTTACTATTATGAGAAACAGAAAGAACATACTATGATGAGAAACTAAGAGAACATACACTACACTATACAAAGAGAACATACTATGCACTAGAACAAAGAGATCATACAATACACTAGAACATACTATACAAACACTAGAATACTATAACATTAATGTGAGCCACTACTTAATGGCATGGCAATCTACTACTGTGTCACGTTTTGCAACCAGAGTCTCCTGGAGGGAGAGAATGAATTTGTGTATAGATCTATATGAGATTGATTGTCCTACACCTTGCTGCTAGGTACAGTGGGACCTGCAGATCTACAGGTGACGAATGTCATACCATTTCGACGCCTTCGAGCGTCATGTTTCAATAGTCAATCAAGTATGGTTACAACCTCATCACATTTTACCTTAATTATCAAACTGGTTTAAGGTAGTTAGTACATTAGTAGTTACTTATATACAATACCACAGTACATCGTTATTTTCCCATTGCATTCACATTGTGATCTTCTCACATAAATGGTAATGTAAGCTATATTTTGGTAATGATAGTCATACTTGGGAAATATACACACTTTTACAAACAACACAGCACACAGAACATTCGGGCCTTGGTAGAAGGTACCTTTTTTTTAGAAAATATAGGATTTTCTAGGAGATACAAACATTTACTACAAACATTTACATCAAACATTTTCAAACACTTTCATACAAACAATGACACTAAAATACTTATGAACTCACCAACTTTAATGTTGATCTACTCTTTCAAAATAACTTGTATTCTCAGGTCACCAGTAGATAGGTACCGATGACCAGGGTTTGAGAAGACGAAGCTTTCAAGACTCGTCTTTATTTTGCTTATTCATTTTTGGTGTCTTATAAGCTATACATAGAACACACTTGTATTAAAATTATATTATTAATGCAATGGATGATGTTGGTGCTTGTTTACTATTATGCATTGTTGTGATACTATACATGACGTCCTCCGCCCCAGAACGTTTCCGCCATTCTGGTTTTGGGGTGTGACATATGCCCAATGTAGTGGCTCAGTATGTAGGGCATACTTAATTAGTTTTAATTTACTTGACCTTTTTTCTTTCTGACTTTGACCTTTGACCTAGGGGTATTTTCGGTATTTTGAGAAGTAATATGAGATTAGGTCACTGTTTGTTGTATAGGTGACCTATAGAGTCAGTAGTTGGTGTTGTGATTTGTTCAACTACATTTCAGACTATGAGATGAGTTTCCTCACTGTACTTATGGGTCGAAGGCATAAATTCCGATCTATTCGGTTATGTATCCTACTGTCTAGGATGTTCTTATGCTGTAGTGATCTTTTATATCTGCATAATTATCTGTTTTGTTGGTGAAGTGTTTATCTGTTGCATATGTCAACATAGTGTGGTTGAGTTGATTTAATGTTGCTTTGTACAGAAGCCAATAAACATAAGAATAAGCCAGACATAAGATGTGGGCCGGATAGGCAATCTAGACTTATAATGTGGTCTTAGTAGCAATATAGACGTGAGTTCTAGGCCAGAAAGGCAAGCTAGACACATGATGTAGGCTCAGGGGTAATCCAACTTAATGGCTGGACCCAAGGGTATTCCAGATCGATGACTGAGTGGACCCAACATGCATGATTGTATATGTTATGTCGTGCGGTGGTATTTTGGGGAACTCACTAATCTTTGACGTACAGTTTAAGTGTTATGTTTCATGTACTTCAAATGATCGGGACAAGGAGAATGCTTGATCATGCACATCATCCTGGTTTTTACGAGGTTATGATTTTGGGATGCTCTGATTCATGTTTATGACTTTTGGAAACTATGTTTTTGTAAGAGTTATGGGCTATTAAATGGTTTTAAAATGAAAAATTTACCTTGATTTTTGGGATGTTACAAGGTGGTATCAGAGCCCTCGTTTGAGTGAACTGGATAAGCACTCGTGTGAATGCAGACTCAAACTATGGACCTATAAGGTTTTCAAAATATATTTCCTAACTGTTTTCTAAAGTAACTAGAGAAGGATGAGATGTGTATGATCAACCGAAGCAAGAAAGTATACCCCAAGATACCCTTACTGTTATTTGTTATGATGTTTATGATAGAATTGCATCATAGTGGTAGGCTAGGGATCTTCAGGAATTGAATGATAGAATTTCCTGATGTATGATGCCTTATAGCATAGGAGAACTTCTTGTATGTTAGATGAAATTGACATCATTACTATAGTTTCTTAGTGTGTACATCATATTTGTACATAACTAAGATTATATAGCCTGAGAATGTTTGGTTTAGCCTTATTTCCTATTCCTTGTTTGGTTGTTGGCTTAGGGTAGAATCAAGTATTCGACTGTATATGGAATCCAACATTTTGTATGATTAGCATGCACGAACGGTTGTAGGATTGGTGGAAGTTTCATGAGTGAGTACAATTATAGCAGGCCGACCTAAGGAATGATTAGCCACTCTTGAGAGACTAGATACAAGATGTATGTGTACCCTTGATGCTTGGGCCTAGTGGTTCAGAATTTATGTGTAATGATCTGTCTGATTTTATGTTGTCTTAGTGCGAGACAGCTTTACCCCTCAATGTTGCTTACTTTGTGCTTTGTGGGACTCATATTGATGTGAGTTAACTATTAAATGAATATGTTAAGTTACATGCTGAAAAGGTTAAATAATTTTAGAATGAATGATTCGGCCCTATTACACAGCTCTCGTTTGAATCTAACTGTTATAGGGTTGGGTCTTTTAGTCAAAAGATTATTTAAGTTTTGTTGCATGTAATTGTATTCATGAAGTAGTTAGCTGGCATTAATAGGGGTTTTTTAGAAGCTGATGGCAGGGAGATGTGGGGATCCTAGGAGAACCTAAGAACTGCTTTAGTGTGGTTGCTATTCTGTTTAGTGGGTATTAAGAGTATCATTATGAGTAGATGATTTAGAGGACTCGAGATGCTTCTTGAGGAAAGTATGGATAGGTGTGAAAGGTAGTATTAGTCCTATACTACTGGAAGCACAAGTCCATAATCAAATCGAGGGATGTCATGAGGATTCTAAGCAACTAGTTGAGGGTAGATAACATGGTTCATACCATGATTCGTGATAATGTTTCTGTAACTGTCGATCTTTTGGTTTTGATTGTTCAGGTGGAAGATGAGTTTGGTGATTGTTTGGGCTTTAGTTTCCATGTCAGTTTAGGTTTGAATGGTGCAGACCTAGGTGAGTTACTTGAATTTGAGGTCTCGAAAGCCTTGCTTGAGGTAGTTCAAGTTGAGTCGCAGGAATCAAGAAAGAAGGTATTATTATGATCGGCTCGAGGATTGTAGCCGGGGGCTGAATGATTGGTGGATGGATCGGAATGTCACTACCTTTAGCATAGGCTATGATCTATTAGCTTTCTGTATTCAAAGGAAAGAGAGAGATAGAGATAGATAGAGAGAGAGAGAGAGGGAGAGAGAGAGAGAGAGAGAGAGAGAGAGCAGACATGTCATTTTCAGAGTTGGGATGTAGACCCAACGTGGGGCTATATGGCTATAGTTTTTGGCGGAAGTGTGGGAATGCACAAGAGGATTCTTGTGGTATGGTTACCCTGAGATGATATCATGATATACTTTCTTTGGATATAGGTAGGTCAGGTGCTAGTTGATGGTTCCAGGTGATCAGGGAAGTGAATCAGGAGCGAAAAATGATGTTGTCTATGATGTATCCCGACTATGAGAATGATACCTTTTGTATTTATGAATGATTCTAGCGATGCATTGACGGTTGGGGATTTTAGGCGAAGAGTGTAGTAGTTCATTTATTTCTAGATAGGAAGTTGGTTTTATGAATGAACTGTCAAAATTATTGCTAGTGCATCTGCATGGGATTCCTGATGTTAGAAACAATCAGGATTGGGGAGTTCCGAAGGTATCTATATGAGATTCAAACTCTCTGTGAGTTTGTTTGGTCTTTATCTAGAAGATCATCTTGCGTGGTGTTATACATTCCAAGGTTCAGGGAATAATATGTAACTAGGTGAGCCGGTTTGAGTTTGGTCTGTTTCCAATGTCAGTTAGTGGTAATTAGAACCCTAAGTAGGGGAGAGCTGGATATTATGCTCGGAAAATCATCTATCTATTCATGTTATGGTTTTAGAAGAATGGCTCATATGGATTTGAAGTTCAGGTATGCAAAAATTTGGTTTAGGATTTAGTCAATACGGAGGTGCAGAGCAAGTTGCCACTAGATGTATGTGTTCATGAATGCAAGATTTGTCTTCGCGGCAAGAAGCTGTTGGACAATGAGTTCATTGTAGCCAATGGTTCCTTTTAGAAACATCGAGGAATAGGTAAAGAGGCGTTTGGGTCGCTCTGGTTGAATTTCAATTGTGATGGATTTTTCAGCTTGTTGTATAGATTGATATCTATAGTCTAGGATGGCAGTTGCTGATCGGTCAATCAGTTTTAGATTTGGTATTTTTAGTCCCTAATGGGCTTTTTCCAGTAGTGTATTAGATTAATGGATTAGTTGTCAATGCATTCTCAATTGTTGGTCTTTTCGTTCATCATCAATAGTAGAGGTTCTTCAGAAGTTTAGAGTTGTATTAGTTGGAGTTTAATGGATGTGTCCGCCTATTGTCAAGATTTGTACATTGCACATTTTGGTTTCTGTATATTGGTACCCTCAATGGTTGGTTGTGAAATTATTATTCATATCATGCTGGATTTTGGCAGATGTCTTGTGTTATTGGAAGTTTGGATGTTAGGGCAGCATTGATTAGTTTTCAGGTATGGCTTTGGATCTACGTAGAATCCAATTTTGGCATGTCGCATCGGCCAGGTTTGTATCTGGATTGAACTGAACAAGGTTTTGACCGCATTTCTATTGGCTTTGGAAGTTTTATCGAGGTAGTTGTGTATTCGTAGGACCTATTCATTTTCAATCAAGGTGTGGGATCTTAGTTTCGGCTATTCATGAGGATGTTTCTATTAGTGGTTGGGGTTCGTCATTTCGGTTAGATCTACGGGTACCACACCCTATATGTAAGCTTTTGAGGAATAAGTAGAGCATAGATCTAGGGTTACTTATGTGTTTCCCTTGGGGTTATATGTAGGACGAGCAAGATAGCATGAGAACACTTGGTTCGAGTTATTGGCATGGTTCTTAAAAGGTTTGTAGCCCTTGAATTAGAACAAGAGTGCAACCGCCTATCTCATTATTTGGTTGTGTGCAGTCATGTTTTCGTCTGATTTTGCATTGTTAGCAACTTGTAATGAGAATAGATTTATACGTGATTGAAGGGTATGACCCGTGTTGTATTCGGTTAGCCTTGAGAGGGATGTTGATTGGGTTTTTGCAAGTCGGTGGATTGATTGTTGGGTATCTTTAGGCCCGTATGGTGCTGGCGGTGTGTCTTCAGGCCATTAATAAGATGACGGCAAGATCGACATAATATTGTGAGCTTATCATTTGGTGGTTAGCAGGTTTCACAATGTATTGTGAGCCAGTAGCTATATGATTCATTATCGGTGGGACCCAATAGTCATTTGATTGAGACTCTTAGATCTTAGATCGTTAGTCTATTTTGTCATGGTTGGATGTTAGTGCATTGTTTTTGGGAGTCGGGAGTCTCAGTGACCAACCAGTTTAGATCATGTGGGGAGCTAAAGGTTGTTAGGAGTTTGGTTACCAATATTGGGTCATTTATTGAATCGCGAGTCATTAAATTCATTGTAAATTTCTCGAGTGATTTGTCAGGTGGATGTACACCTGAGCTGATAGGGGACTTGGATGCAACGTAAAATTCTTGGATGAACCATCATTACGCTCGTGGCAGCAGTAAGTCGGTGCTGACTTGTCAGGATGTCAAATGTGTATTTAAGTTTTAGTCATAATTTCTGGATTTGGGATTGGGCAAACCTCGCGATCAGTATGTTTCGAGTATTCTTTCCGCATGTTTTGGTGGTGTTCCTAGTTAGGGACTAGGGGTAGGGTCGACGAATGGATGAACATTAGTTTTAGAGTACAGTTTTTGAAGTTTAGAACTGATGGGGTCCCAGTTCCAAGAATGTCACACCCCCGAACCAGACGGCGAAAACGTCTGAGGGCTATTGTGACTCAATCGAATACCATCACAATGATTATACATGAATCATAAGATCATTCATCACCATGCATTGAAATATTACAACTGATATTGTTTACATTCAGTACATTGTTTTAAACATTACATTTCCATAACTTAAACCGTTCGATACTAATTTAAACAAAACACCATGACATCACTGGATACATATTCTTCGATTTACTTGTTACCTGAGAATACAAGTATTTTGGAAAAACGTCAACATATGAAATGTTGGTGAGTTCATAAGTCATGTTTGAAAAATAATGATTTTTGTGAAGTTTGAAAACCCAGAAAATCTGATATTTTCTGAAACGAGTATTGTATATAAGAAAAAGTGTGGAGATCCGTAGTATACTTGTCGATTTTTGTAAACGTGTATAATTGTTAAACCTTGTATACATCACATAGGTAAAAGTGTTGAACTTCCCGGGAAAACCCGATGTTTTCCTCATACATAAAATTCCGTGTCTTATTTATTGTTATACCGATACGACGATTATTTTTGATAATTCTAGGTGACATTGGATTAATTATGGGTTGTGAGTCGTTATAATCACGCATTAATGAAAATGACTAGTTTATAACTACCAAATACAAACGATTCCTTAGGCGTCGTCCGTACTACTCACTTAATCCAACCACCTTAACTTCTCATAGCCCCACAACCGAGGAGAAAGGAGGGTACGAAGCCCCCATTATTTCCATAAGTCGTTCAAGGCTATCGGGAATGCGAAAGGCACTTGGCCGATTTGCATTTGACTTCTCGACTTTGCTAGCAGTACCAATGGACCCTTAGGGCCCAAAAACACAATAAAGCTATTGAAAGTCCTTTTACATGGAATTAGGTCATAGAAGGCCCAATAACATGTAAGCGCGTTCCCTTCGGGCCTAAAGATCATTTTATTGGGCTAGCTAGGCCCAACAAGCACGATTTGAAACTTTCAAGCCCAAAGATTGAATATTGACTTCTCGTAAATTTCATGTGTTTATTGTAGTACTATTGTTTATTGATTTTTGATTCGTTATTGATTCGAGACCGAATCAATTCGTTTGGTAACGATATTGGTGTTGAAAGTGTATTTGTTATTACGTTTCGCCGGTAGTCGTGGTGCTCGTATTTTATCTTAAGGGATTTATTTGTTTAAAAGTAAGAGTTTACCTTTTTATGACCCTTCTTGGATAAAATTTACACTTTTAATCCTTTGTATAAAAGAATTTCCATTTTAGTCCTTAAACCATTTTTCTTGACACTTTAGTATCAAAACTTGTTGAAAAGACATTTTCAGCCTAGATTTACTTGATAAACACCTTAAGTCCTTCAAAAATGAAGTTTTCATGGTTGGAACCCCCATTTTCGCAAACTTTACAGTTTTGGCCCAAAATGGAAATTTTTTGCATTTTTTTATCCCTTTTGACTTTGAAAAACATTTTTGACCTTTGAAATAGTTTTAATACACTTGTAATCCCCTGTTTTACAGAAACTTGCATTTTCAGCCCCTCAATTTCAAGAATCTCGCAATTTGGGGCTTATTGGGCCGAAAAGCCCAATTTAGCCCATTATGTTCAAAATTTACATTTTAAGCCCCTCAAAAGTGTTGATATTCAGAAAAATTATATTAGAAACTGTTTGGACCCTTTTCAACCTCCAGAAATTATCATTTGTCGTTTTGGGCCCTTAGTTTTGTATTTTTGACAATTTGAGCCCAAAAATGGGTTTTATGTCCAAAAATGTTCATCCTAACCAAATAAACTATTTTTCTAGACTTGATTAGTGTAAAATGGTATAAGTTATGTTTATTTCATTCCTCATGTTGTAGATCTCAGTTTTTAGGTACTTTTTGGCTAACATATTCATCACAAAACACATAAAATCATACATACAAGCATAAAAATCACACAAGGCATACATTTACTCATAGATCTACACATTTGCTTGTATTCTCCCCCACAAAAACTCATAAAAACCGAAAAAGAGGGGGTATGAAGCTCACCTTGGGTGTGGTTTCGGTTTTGGAAGGAAAAGATGAGAAGAATTCGATCCTAGCAACCTTTCTTGAAAGATCTCGAACTTGGATGCTTCTAAGGTGCTAGATAATAAGTTTGAATGGATTAAGAGATGATTTTTGAATGAAATGAAATAGCTAGCTTGTGGATCCAAGCAATATCTTACCTTAGATGATGATTTTTATGGAAGAAGTCCCTTGAACACCTCTTGGATCTCGAAAATATGGAGGAGAAATGAGGGAGTTTCTTGAGAGAATTGTGAGTGAAATGTGTGTGTGTGTGTGTGCTTGGATTCGGCCGAGAGCAAGAGAGAGAGGGAGAAGAAGAGAGTGCTTGCATGGAAGTATGGGAAATGCATGGATGTATGGGTTATTTTGCATAGAAATCCTTTAGGCAATTGTGAGGTGGCATAGGAAAAGTCAACTCCTCTTTTCCTTTGGGCTTGGGTCGAGAATGGAAAGAGAAGAGAGATTTTGGGCCTTAAAGGCTTAAGCCCAATTTCATAGTTATGTTGAGTGATTTTTTTGGTCCTAATAATTATAAGTGTGATTTTTATGACCTATTAGGGCTAAATTAGGTAAATTATGCCCCAAAATGGTTCATATAATTAATTTATTTCATTCTAGGCCCAATATGGCCCAAAATATTGAAATACATGGAAGTGGGTCCAATTAGAGCCCATTTAAGAGTTCTAAGCCCAAGATAGTCAAATTGGAAGCTTATTGGTCCATTGGGCCCAATAAGAAAGTCCTAGTCCAAAATAGACCTAAACAAGAACTTCTAGGGTTTCCAATTGCTTGTTGACTATTTGTAGTGCTTGTATGAAATGTTTAATTGAAGTTTTTTTGTCATAGAGTAAGTATCATGCATGCTTTCATGTCTTGATTCATAATTTGACTTAAGTGTTGTAGTTACAAGGCACAAAAATTTCTAGTTGTGAAAAAGAAGTATATTGATGGAGTTGGTTGTGGTTGTAGTTTTGATACTCTCCGATTATGTGGCTCTCACTGGAAGTTGGGTCTTATAGTTAGGGAGAGAAAGATAGTTGTTGCGATTGAGTATTCTCAAGTTATTGGGTTGTTTGTTAGCAGCCGTGGATTCCGAGTGAACTCTTGAGTTTTATTTATAAGATGCTTTGATTTTGTAGTGGTCAAAGGGAGTTTGTGGAATATGTTGATGTTGTTCGTGTTTCACTACAACAATTATTTAGCTGACTCTCATGCTGGGAGTTGCCTTGCTTTCAAGTGGAGGGTTCAACATCAATGAATAGTTAGAGGTTCTATTTTCTAATGTATCAGCAAGATAATTCAGGGTCGAAATAGTTTTGTATGGTTCAAGTTGCGAAGTGAAGCATATTATGTTCCTGGTTGGTTTGGCTTGTTTGGGAGTCACACAAGGTATTGAATTTATGGATTTCGGGCAGAGTATGGATGGTTATGTTAGGTTATGAGCATTCTAACACTCCTAAGTGTACATGCAACCCTAAATACCTTGGATCTATGTTTTCTCTATTATACATGCAAATAAGAACTTCCAAGGTATTATCCTAATCTAGCATACAAAACAATGAATGTAACAAGATAGAATACATACCTCTTTGATGTAGAAAGTCTTCAAGCTTGAGTGCCTAGTGCCCCAAGTGTGACACCTCAAATGGTTCACACAACACCAAATACAAATGGAATGACTTGAGAGAATTCTACACTTTATGAAAATCGGCTAGCCCTTTCTTACTCTCTCTAGTGGCCGATTTTGGTGAATAATATGATGCTTATATAGTTATGGTTACACCATGTAAACCCTAATTGACATGGCTTTTCATTTCCATGATCCATGGGTACAAAAACACCATGGAGCATCATATGTGTTTTAGCCCAACTAGATAATCCATGGAGCATTAGCCCACTATATAAGTATGGATGATTTGCACAATCAACCAATATATTTAATTAGTCTTCTTTTGATCACTTAATTAATCCTAGATTAATTCTTGATTAATACTAATTAAATAATCTTATTATTCTTATTATTAATATACTAGAACTTATAATATATTAATAACCATAAGTGTCTTATTTCTCTCATTATAGTCTATCCAAGTGCATGATGCCATGCAACCCAAATGGACCATGCCAGGTCGGGTCAAGTCTTACCAATTATAGTTATGGACTTAAACATTAATCCAACAGTCTCCCACTTGGATAAGTCTAAAACTATTAATGCGTATGACTTCAAGAACCGACCGGCAATTGTAGCTCTCAAAAGCTTCTGTCGAACTTTGACCTTGTAGATGAACTCTGACCTTTGTCAATGACTTGTCCATTAAATAAGGGATCATATATTCCTCCATTCTAGATATCATATGGACTGAGACATGGATTATAATCATTCTCTCTGTCCATTTGTTGTTTCCCGATTTCCGATTTATGACGACTGACTAATTGAAAAAATCAAATCAGTCCTGGCCCGGCCGAGCACTTCCATTTGTCATCATCAAATCATCGAGGGGCCCACAAATATCACTTTTATCCCAAAGTTAAAAGGAATGGATAAACTTCGACTCATATGGCTTGTTCTACTACTTGTTGAATCATACACAAAGACACGTTTTATAGCACCGAGTTACCAAATGCGTTTTCGTGCAATCAATGTACAACCAACTCATAATAACAACTCATATCTCTAGGTTTGAAGAATATAAGATATTATCATCTCATGATCACTCGTGATAAAATCTGTGAAGTGATTCCAATGAGCGCGGGTTGAATCCAATACTCAGAACTTATGAGCACTCATGAGTGTTGTAGCCCTTTGTCCAACACCTTAGACCTCTACAAGCCAACCCATGACAGTCTTAATTTATATCTACTTCCAACATATGACCGACTGTGGATGGTTTGAATAACTTAGTCATTCCAGAAGAATAACCTAGTTTATTCGGGAAGTCAAAACATGCAAAGTGAAACACAATAATAATTGAATCCAATATGGTATCAAAACCTATGAACATAAATAAAACACCTTTTACTTATCATCATATGATTACACATTATTCATTGTATACTGTTTCAGCTATCAACTTTATTCTTGAATTTAAAACAATAGTTGTCCCATGCTCCAAGCATGTACACTATGTTTTCTAAACACTAGTCATGCCACACACCAAGTATGCATACTATGTTTGTCTATGATCTTTACTTTGTGAACTAGATCAATTGAACATAACTTAAATGATTCTCTTTTCACACTCCCAAATCCTTACTACAAATGCAAGAATTCCAAATTCATGCCATTTACTGAAATATGTTAGATTCTAAACTTATATGCATTGACCCTCTTGTAATGATTATGCACAAAGTCAGAAAGACTTGACAACAAACATTACAGAGCATTCCAAAGGAGATCAGCTCCTTAGAACCATCCTTCTTGCATTAAGTTTCCTAATCTTACACAGATTAAATAATTTCTAACTTTGAAACATTTTCAGATTCCATTTTGACTATCACTTCTGAACAAGAGTTGCCTCCTTACAGATTATGTCAATATGGTCCTTCCAGAATTATCACTATATTTCCAACTGTCCTTGAGCAACCAATCTTTGGTAAACCTTAGATTGTCCTCGACAATTGTTTAATCCTTTTAGTCATATCCAGTTCTAAACCTTTTCCCTTCTTAATGCCCCAGGCATTTGGAAAATTTTAGAAAGGATGAATATAGCACATGTAATCGATCCTATATCCGAAGCATATGGGACACGATTCATGATGTCTCACATAAAGACTAAACCAGTCTTTTGCTATAACATTTCCATTTCTATTTGCCAAGTTCTCATAATTCAGATTATGAAAAGGGATGCCGTAATCATAATCAAATTTTAGAACGCAAATAATGGACCCATATACATAATTTCCTTATGTTGAGCCATTCCAACATGAAATTCATATATATATATATATATATATATATATATATATATATATATATATATATATATATATATATCCTTGACTAAATGATTAAAGCCTCATGATCTAAGCTTGTAGATTTGAGATGAAGTATAATTTCCTCTCCCTTAATTATAGCAAAACAACTCTTTCCCAATTGAAAAATTTTAGTTTTCTATAATTAACATTGCTAACTTGCAATACTTATCATAATTATCATGCTCCCACTAACATGATGATTATCAGCATAACACTTATGCTCCCACTAGCTTTGACATGTACTCAGAAATCAGCTGACTTTCTTACCAAAGTTCAGATTTCTGATACTAGATTGTTTTGATAAAACTTTATCAAAATCATACACCTTCCCTTAGATAGCACACTTGTGTGTCTAAACAATTATGAAGAGGGATGTCGTAATCATAATGGTTAGACCTTTTTGCCACTTCTCACAAGTCCAAGTTAGTGTGCCGGTAAACCACACACGCTCCACTAACGACTTTGAGAATGCAAATATCACAATTGCTATCTAGCTAAAATCTACTTAGTGAAAGTATTTCCTCTCCATCGTTTTCATGAATCGGAGAGAAACCTTATGATACTTAGATTTAATGGTGTATGTGTTCTTATCCATGTGAATTGTCAAAACCCTAGTCACAAGACAAGGATAATGACAAATCCAAACTCATATGGACTGAACTCAATCTTAATTTCTTGCCACCTGGCAGCTCAAGGGCCTGCCATTGCTTCCAAGTTGTTGTGCAACAAATTGAGAACTCTAAGAACTCATATGCAAAGCCAAATTTAACTGGAATGGGCACAGAATATGTCAACACGATAGGTTATAAACCTCAAGTCGTTTGCTAGTGAAGAACTTCAGGTTCTGTTCTTGATTAGTTCTTGAGAGTTTCAAAACCTTTAAGACTCTCATTGTCCTCTTGACCTATAAGACTCCCTTGTCAAACATCCAAGAGATAATGTGGATTCTAATCAAGACAAACACTTCACATAATTGGCCTAAGTTGTTCTTTGTTTTATCCAAAACATCACAGCTTACCAATTTCAAATGTACAAGAGTAGAAAACTTTTACTCTTACATTTGACAAGTGTTTTAAACCTTCTTTAAGACATGTCACTCAAGTTACAATCTTAGAGTATAACTCTAAGAATTGTTTTTGGAACGAAGTATGAATCATCTTCTTGATTTAACCACTTCAACAATTCAAGTTCCTCTTCTTAGCTATAAGAAGGCTCTTAGAGGATGAATTGTGATAAGGTCTCTAAATCATTAAGGTGATCACAAAACTGATACTAAAGTACACTCCCATCTTTTAAGATTTGAGAAACTTTTATCCTTCTGCCTAATTTGATTCTTCTTATTCGCTCTGCCTTACATTGGAACCTTTTCCAATGTCTCAGAGTTACACTTAAGCTTGTAAGTATAATCATATTTACTGAGCTTAGTAAACCATGACGAATAGTCTTATCGATCTTTTGTGGTGGACTTGACCAGTGCACAAGAATGTGTACTCAATCCCTTAGTCCTTCACATGACTCACACATCCATGTGAAAAGTAATTCGTCTTAATTTTCCAATACTTGAAAGTTCTCATTCATCATGCTATACAACTTGCATGAATCCAAGTCCCGGTCCAATTGAAACTTGGGTGATGAGAATCTTTCCTTATTTGGTAAATTTAGACATTACCACAAATGAAAGAATCAATTTCATATTTCCACTCTTGCTATTAATGGAATCATATAAGCAACAATTTTTCCTCAAATGCCATTGTAAGGATATTTTAAAAAATAAAATCAAAAACTTTCTTTTATTTTAAAACTTTACGGAAAAACTAATCCTTACAATCCATATGAAAACTTGTTGTTATCTATTCCTAAGCAAAAATATCATAACTCCTAAGAAGTAGCTTAAGAATCCAATCTTCAAACTATGCGATAGAAATCCATCTACGCGATCAGATTCAGCATATTATTTCTTTAAGTTTTTTTCACTTTTCTTTGATTCTTAAAACATCACCATGTGACCCAGTCGCATCATATATCAAGAATCTCATAATAGAAACTTAGCAGAGTTAGATAGTGGACTTTACCTGAAGTAGAGTCAAACTTATTGACTTTAACATCCTTAGGTAAATTTGGCAGCTTCACAACCAATGCCCCTTCCTTTGGCAATATAAACATATGGACCCTTTGATGATGGTACACGGGACTATCACAGACTTAGCTTTTCTCTTTACCATTTGGTCAACCGAGTTGACGATGGCCGATCCCTTTCCATTGGGAAGAGAATGCTTTTCTGGATTTCCTGTGTCACTATTGTCAATGTCCATCAAGTTTTAAGGAAGTTGATCTTAACAAATAGATAAGATCATTAAGGGTCTTGTCCTAGTCTGTTTCATAGGGGTCCCAAAGGAACTCACTATGTGACTTAGATAGTGATTGATCGTCCAACTTTCTCAAGACTTTGACACCCAACTCTCCCGGCTTGTCAATATGTGATTTCATCTCCAAGATGTGATCACACCTAGACATTGCCTTGCCAATAGGGCTTGAGTGAACTTGAACTTTCTGGGTTAGGGAGAATAATTGGAGGAGGTGAAAGAAGTATGATTTCCATGGGACATCATCTTCATTTAGGAAAGCTTGTTTCAAGAGATTTAGGAAAAATCATAAATGTCTAAACCAGACATCTTTTGGGAGATATTCAAGATAGTTGATCTAAAATCCTTAATATGACACCCAATATGAAATATTAAGGCTAGGACCCAACAAAATATTTTAGCACTTAGAAGAGGGATGCCGTAATCCAAGCTATAAAATATTTGAAGGTAGGTGAATGAAGATTCACCAATTTCCACCAAGATAAACAAAATGTATTATTAGGTTTTAATTGGATTTCAAACTCCTAGATCTTTTGAGATTCATTGAACTGTTCAATGGCATGTTTCAATCTCGAGTGTGCCCTTCAGGTTTTGTGACTGGGATGCCGAGGATCACAAAACAAGGTGTGAAGTAACCATGCAAATTACTTGGTACCCTTAACTGTTTACCCCTCAATCGATGTGCCGGTTAACCACACACGCTCCATCGATACTATGATAAACATTAAGTTACCCTTTGCCTACGAGTTAGTGTGCCGGTTAACCACACACGCTCCACTAACCGACTTAAACAAAGTGCAAAGTGTAATTTCATGGATTAGCACCTTATTCACATTTTCCAAAGTAACTAAGACTGGGTATTATTAAGAGTTTAGTTACTTAGTATTTATCATTAATACTTTTAATGAAGGGATAATTATAGTCTTGTCAAACTCGTTCGGCTAACGACCCTCCACCGGTCAAGCAAGTGGTGGGTGAGAGTGGACACCCATTAAGTTGCCATTTTATAGGCAACAACCTTATACTCACCTTATAGACCAGCTTCGTGAATGAGGCGTACTAGCGGTAAGACTAACTTTACTCTTATACATACATATATATATATATATATATATATATATATATATATATATATATATATATATATATATGTATATTAACTTATAATATTATAAAGTATAAGGTTTGAATTTTAACTTTTAAAATTCTAAGGGCTAACTTGGAATTAAAGTATTCAGGTGAAAACTTTTCAAATTCCAAAACTTGAGGGCAAGTTTTGTAACTTTCAAAAGTTTTCTATTCCATAACTTATGTGTTTAAAGTAGTTTTAATTAAAAAACTCTTCAAGTTCTATAACTTGAGGACAAGTTATGGAAGACTTTAAACTAATAAAAGAATTAACTTTTCTTTATTTTATAACTTATGGAATTAATTAAGGTTACATATTTTATTACTTAATGAAGTGACTCTTGAACCTCCATAACTTAAGGACAAGACTCTTCATCTTTTGTAACCATTGCCAACTTTTATGAGTTTTATGAAACTTAAATGTGACTTTTCATATAACTTGAGGACAAGTTACAAAAACACATTTTAGAATCAACTCTTAGATTAATTTGGATTGAAAGCAACTATTCCACTCAACTTTTCTATTAATCTAAGCAACTCATAAGAACAAGATAATTCAAATCAAACTTTTTCATGTAATTAGTCTAAACACTAAACTAATTCAAAACATGAATCTATTGAAAATTATCTTTGAAATTGGATTAGCATGAACATTACCACATCAAAAACAAGTTTATGATTTCAAAAACAACTTAGGGTAATGTTCCTAGTCCATTTCTAGCCAAAAACCTCGAAAATATGCTGTCTGGGGCTCCTAGTCGGCGAGTGCATGAACCTACTCGGCGAGTAGGATGATTTTACTCATGGACTCGGCGAGTCTAGTGCCCAGAAAGCCAGAAAATCGAGTTTTCAGCATTTTTCAGCAATTTGCATCAAGTATAATAGAAAACAAGCCTAGGCTCTGATACCACTGTTGGGTTATGAGCATTCTAACACTCCTAAGTGTACATGCAACCCTAAATACCTTGGATCTATGTTTTCTCTATTATACATGCAAATAAGAACTTCCAAGGTATTATCCTAATCTAGCATACAAAACAATGAATGTAACAAGATAGAATACATACCTCTTTGATGTAGAAAGTCTTCATGAAGCTTGAGTGCCTAGTGCCCCAAGTGTGACACTTCAAATGGTTTTACACAACACCAAATACAAATGGAATGACTTGAGAGAATTCTACACTTCATGAAAATCGGCTAGCCCTTTCTTACTCTCTCTAGTGGCCGATTTTGGTGAATAATATGATGCTTATATAGTTAGGGTTACACCATGTAAACCCTAATTGACATGGCCTTTCACTTCCATGATCCATGGGTACAAAAACACCATGGAGCATCCATGGAGCATCATATGGGTTTTAGCCCAACTAGATAATCCATGGAGCATTAGCCCACTATATAAGTATGGATGATTTGCACAATCAACCCATATATTTAATTAGTCTTCTTTTGATCACTTAATTAATCCTAGATTAATTCTTGATCAATACTAATTAAATAATCTTATTATTCTTATTATTAATATACTAGAACTTATAATATATTAATAACCATAAGTGTCTTATTTCTCTCATTATAGTCTATCCAAGTGCATGATGCCATGCAACCCAAATGGACCATCCCGGGTCGGGTCAAGTCTTACTAATTATAGTTATGGACTTAGACATTAATCCAACAGGTTATTCTTCAGTGATTAAAGTTAGTGGGTCAAGGATCCATTATTAGTCAGGGTATGTAAGTTTATCTAAGATTGGTTTTTTATTGTAGTATGGGAAGGTTGTCGCCTATATAAGTCGACTTCTTAGTTCAGATTGGAGTTGTAGAAGAATTTTCCAAGTTGTCGGGTATGCCTGGAAAGTAGTAAGGAGTGATTCCGAGGACGAAATCTAATCTAAGTGGGGGAGAATTGTAACACCCATTGTTGAAGTATTTTCCATTTAAACCCCGTTAGTGTGAACTTTATTATAAAACTAGTCCCAAAGCCCCATTATGGGGGACACATGATTTCTCTTGTATGTCGGGCGTACATGGGGCTTTGGGACTCATTGTTGAAGTATTTTCCATTTAAACCCCATTAGTGTGAACTTTATTATAAAATTGGTCCCAAAGCCCCATCAAACCCTAGGTCAAAGGTCAATCTCAAAAAGTCAAGGAAAATACTTCAATAATGCCCCTAGGTCAAACTTGATCAAGCCCCATTTGGTACGCAGGGCGTACATGGCATAAGTGAAAACCCTAATTTTTATAGTTTGAGCACTATTTAAACCTCCTTAACTCCTCAATACCTTTTCCCTTATCAACCTCCATCTCTCGAATCGTCCCTTGCAAAACCTAATCCATTGTGTGAACATTTTTTAGCTTGAGAGTGCATTTATGATGTTCTTGAAGGAAGAAGAAGGAAGGGAAATCATCTTGGAAACTCAAGGCATCTTAGATCCAGAAATTTTTCAACCTCAAACATCCTTTGGAGGTATAAATTTTGAAACTTGAAGAGTTATTTTCTTAGATCTTATTAGCCTTGAGTTTTTTTTTGTCCCATAAGCTTGGTGTTCATGAGTATGGATTGCACCAACCAGAAGAGTTGTCCTTTCAAACGTTTTTAGGTGTTAGTAACCATAAAAATGTGATCTTGGTCCTTCTATCCATTCCATGCAAGAGTTGTGACGTCTTAATGGATTATTAAGTTAGGGTTTTAGCTTTTGGACCTTGTCTAGCCATGAAAAGTCATATATGTGGAAACTTTGTGACTTAGAACGATGTTTTGGGTCTAAATCTCTGAGTTTCGATGAAAGGTCTTTATGGAATAAGCACTTAATGAGAAGAATTTGACCCAAGCAGAGTACGCTGGACGTACCACGAGGTACGCTGCGCGTAATGGGTTAAAACCCTATAGTTTGGGTGGGTCATGACTATGCCCAACGTAGTGACTGAGTATGCAGGGCGTACTCAGTCAATTTAACTTTTCTTGACTTTTTGACATTGACCTTTGACCTGGGGTTTGATCAAGTTTGACCTAGGGGCATTTTGGGTATTTTGAGCAGTAGTTTGAGATTAGGTTGTTGTTTGTTGTATGAGTGACTTGTAGAGTCAGTAGGTGGTGTTGTGATTTGTTCAACTACATTTCAGACTGCGAGGTGAGTTTCCTCACTGTACTTGTGGGTCGAAGACACTAATGTCGGCCCATTCGGTTATGTACACTGGTATATAGGATGTTGCTATGCTGTAGTGATCTATTAGATCTGCATGATTATATGTTTTGTTGGTTATATGTTTATCTATTGCATATGTCGACATACTACGGTTAGGTTGAGGTAATGTTGTTTTGTGTGAAAGCCAACAAACCTAGGAGCAAGCCAGACATAAGTTGTGGGCTGGATAGGCAAGCTAGACTTATGTTGTGGGCTCAGGAGCAATCTAAACATGAGTTGTGGGCCAGAAAGGCAAGCCTGACTCATGTTGTGGGCTTAGGAGTAATTCAGCCCAATGTTTGTGGACCCGAGGGTATTCCAGTCCGATAATTGAGTGGATCCAACATGCATGATTGTATATGTTATACCGCGTGGTGGTATTTTGGGGAAGTCACTAAGCTTTGACTTACAGTTTAAGTGTTATGTTTTAGGTACTTCAGATGATTGGGGGAATGCGAAAGCTTGATCGTGCACATCATCCTGATTTTTATAAGATTATGATTTTGGGATGCTCTGATTCATGTTTATTACTTTTGGAAACTATGTTTGTGTAAGACTTATGAGTTATTAAATGGTTTAAAAAATGAAAATTTTACCTTAATTTCTAGAATATTATAAATTGGCAAGTGACATGATATTAATTAGAAAATCTAATAGGGTAATATATGACAAAAGAAGAATAAACATATTTTTTTATTAAAATAAAGAGAGGAGATGTCATTGTTATGGCAATATGCCATGAGTTGGAAATGATAAAAATTCATGTATTAAGATGCATCCTTTTTTATTATGGTAACTAATATCATTAATATGACAAACATGTCTTCAAAAGGCTCTTCATGTTCCATCCCACAAACATAAATGTTATCAACAAGTATGGTTTAAAATTTTTATGTCCATATTATATTACTATATGATATATGATATATTTGTTGATTACAATAAAAACCACATAGTTTCTACCTATCACCGTAAACTTCAATCCACATTCCAAAAAAATGAATCCGAACAATCCTAATACACCCGTTTCCATTGTGTGAAAGGTTAATCATACAAATTGAGAAACTGAAGTTACAATGTCTTAAGTGCCCTCAACCTAAAAAACGATTCTTATAGAGATAAAACTTTTAAGCTACAAAACCGAACAATACTAAAACCAATTCAAACCGTTCAAATCTTGCCATAAACATTGTAAACATTTAAACAAGATCAAACCCAAAGTCATTAGTCAACACCACAAATTTGCACACCATAAAATACAAAATCGAAAACAACAATACAATTTTATCACATAAATCTTGAAAACTGAGGGAAAACCAGGAACATCTAACCTTAATCTCCCTCTTTATTGAGGATTAACCGAGCACACACACCAAAAAAAAAAAAAAAATCAATTCTTTCGCTCAAACAGCTTATGGCATCGACACTACAAATGAATTTGCCCAGATATGACACTATCGAATCCAAACTTTTTAATTTTTTAATTTTTTTTTGAGTTTTTCTATTGTCTTACTATGAATCTTGAAAACAGAAGTCTTTTCTCTTTTGTCTATTCAACAGTTGCCCAGTCCTTTCGGATGTCAAACGAATAGCTGATCTCCAAGTAGCACTTGTTGTCATCGTCCACAAACTACATAAAACAACAAACAAGAAAGACTAAATTACAAGAATGGTCCCTGAGTTTTGTATTCTTTTGTAATTTTGGTCGCTTATGTATTTTCCTATAAGTTTTCGCTTTGTTCAAAGCTATATCACCCTTTTCGATTTTTTGTTTTTAAATGATTTGGTATTTAACTAATATTTGTTCGATTATTGAGTAAATTACATCTTGGTCCTTGACTATATTTGATTTTTTCATTTTTTGTGCCACAATTATTTTTTTGGCATGTCTCATCATTATTTGAGGTTGCTTTTGTAACGCTTTTGATCCATATTCCAAGTGAAATGAATATTTTTTTCAGACCGAAATTGCAAAAATGAGCTAAACTTATAGATGAAAAATAGTTATTTTACTTGGAACAAAAACCTCAAATAAACACCAAAACCGCAAGGCAACTTTTTACTTTTAGGACCAATCTTGAGAAAATCAACTATACTCAGGGACCAAAAATGTAATTTACTCATTATTAAATTAAATCGGGCCCATTTGGGTGCATGTACATATGCATGTGTATATCTATAAATTAGATCGGGCCCATTTGGGTGCATGTACATATGCATGTGTATATCTATAAATTAAATATACATATGGTTTTTGAATCCAAAAATTTTCTAGTTTCAAAAGTCAAAATCCAATTTACCTTAGATTTAGCAGAATATGATCCTCTAGCAAAATATCCAGAAGGAGTAGTCTCTTCAGGCATCTCATAAGTGTAGGCGTCATTTTGAGGACTAAAGGTTCCAAGCATTTGTCTTGTGCTATCCACTGCAAACATAATGAGCTTAATCGGTTAAGCACTTATTTTTTACAAAACGACTTAACAAGTTAAGACAACTCCTTTCACATTAAAATTGATGAGAATATTGTGGAAAATAAGAAATTAGGGTTACCTTTGACACCGGTTTTCCAAACAAAGTTGGTGTATTTGAGGCCTAAAACAATGTTATGGCTGACTTGAAAGGAGAACCTGAGGCTATAACGACAGCCTTCTTTTAGGGTAAACCATCGGCCTTCTGGCTTCCCATTTTCAGGTATGGGAAGAACAATGTCTGATCTCCCTGGTGACACGATCGAAAGGCTAAGAATCTTCACTTCTGGTTCTAGTGATTCTGAAAAAAATAGTTATAAATTATATTGTAATTACCAGAATGCCCCTATGTAACTGATACGATTGATTTGATTGCATTCGTTGATCACTAATTCACTATCATTAGTGATTAGAACAATTTCTCTTCTTATGGTAACGAAAGTCATGATAGGAAATTACCATTATACCCTATTGTAAAGTCACAAACAAATAAATTCCTTTTACACATTAGATACCAAAAATTGGAACAACCACGTCTCTTTTAAGATGTCCGAAAAGAATCACATTTCCTTTTTTAGGAATTTGTTATATGAAATTACCGTTTCACCCCTAAGCATCGATATCATTGATTTTGAGTTTTTGACTAAGAAATAAAGGTACTCGAAAATGATGATGTAATCGGATATTACCATTTTACCCTTAGGTGATGAATAACATTAATTTTGGCAGCATTGGTTGACTACTTGAATTAAACTATTCATTTTTGGGCACATTCGGGGGTACATGTAATTGTAATCATGACATTGTAACATAATGCAAACAATGATTTCAAATTCTTGCGAAATTATTAAACGAACAATACCTCCAACATCATTAATATCAACATTTCCAAGAAGTTGTTCCTTCCATTTCCTCAAGCTCTCATCATCCTAAAAATCTCAAACAATCACAAATATATGTAACATAAATTATGAAAAAAAAAAAAGAAAATTGGGTGAATTAGAAGAACTCGTACCTTATCTTTTTCAAATTGTTCTTTGAGAGTGCATTGAGGACCCACTTGAATTTTATTACCTTCGGCATCTTCACCTTCATCCTCTGTTTCACACAAAGAGGGCTCACTCTCGACCCTCTTCATATTCCCATGATTTTCTTTCTCATCACCACTTTCTTCATGTCCACTCTTCTCTCCTTCCTTCTTTTCTTCGAACCCCATTTTTGTGGAACTACAATCAGCTCCAAACGTCAAACACACGAATCGACTCTTGCCCACATCAAAGATTTACCTTTTCTTTTTCGCAAAAGGTCAAATCGTCAAGAACACCCACCTCGTAATTCGCAAGATTAAGGCCAAGAAAGCCCCAGAAAGAAACAAAAACAGAAGGGGATGAGTTGTAGGGGGGATCTTGAAAGGTGGGTTTTGTCTAGTATTCCAAGAAAATCCAAGAAATGTGAAATGTGGGAGGAAAAGAACAAGAAAGAAGTTTTATTGGATTGAGGGATTCGTAATTGAAGTGTTTTTTGTTGAAAGTTTAGAGGAAAAAAAACAGGATTTCAAGTGGATGAGAATGGAGGAGATAAATGGGGTTGAAATGGGAGAAGGGAATAAAAGGGATTTGTGGTGATCCGAGAAAGGACGAGAGAGAGGTTATTACTTATTACACCCGTTGAACTCATGTATAGATAACCCGAGTAACAATAATTTTATTCATAATATTACAATATATTATCTATTAGTATTATATTATATATTCTTTTTTGTTCCCCACGTTTCAAGCATAACCTTAATTCCTCCCAATGTCACATTCCCACGATCATCTAGCTATTGAAGTGATTTTACTTCCTAAATTTCATTAAAATTTGTGTAGGTGAATTTTAAGACCCGTTGATTGAGGTATGAAAAGCCAAAAGGGGCTTTGGTGAGTTGATTTTCTACCAACCTCACTCCTTAAGCAAGTTTCAAGTATGAATCCCTATCTTTCTTCTCTCTTGAGGTTTGGCTATTTTTGTTGGAATTTGATTAATGTATTGTAATTTTAATTATTATAGACTGTTTTTTTGCAATATGTTAGTTGTTACCTTATAAACTATCTGATAAAAACTAACGTTTGATAAAAAAAATAGCTGATAAATTAGCTTAAAGATATAAAATAACATAAAATAACATTTAGAATGATATGTTTTTATAATTATTTAAGAGTATATTTGAGAAAAAAAAATAAATAAAAACTCATGAAAAGCTAGTAAAATGTTGTGTTTGTCTCGCCACAAAAGTGTTATCGGTAACAATAACGGCAATTTATCTATAAACTACGTAGTAATAATGATAAAATAGGGACGGCTATTTAAAAATTTAATATTAACGATTGTCTATATTTAACAATTATAACTAATAAATAAGTTAAAAACGAATACGTTTAACTCAAATAAGTTTGAAAACATGAATATGACAAAATTGTTATTTTCAACCTTTAAAGCATTAAAATTATAATAAATGATTCAATAAATTAACTTTATTCATTCACAAAAATATATCGCTCATCATAATGTTCATCATAATAAATACGTAACTGATTAACTCATTAACAATGACTCAATAAACATTAAATTATAATTGACTCAATAAGCATTAAAATTATGAATAAGATTTGAGAAGAACAAAAATCGTAAGTATGCCAACAAAGAAAGAAACAAAACATAGTGTAAAAAGGTAAAAAAAATCTTTAATAAAAACCTTTGAAGCTGAAACAGAGAGAAAGTTGCAAACAACGCTTAATCAGGATCAAGTGTATGAAGCGATGATATTCATACCAGATTATAAATTAAAAAAAAAAATTATCCATTCACATCGCTATGTCGCTATAAACCACATAGCGACCTGCATCGCATCACCTTGTTATTCGCTATAGCGATTGTTATTGACATTGGCTGTAACTAGCTAATAAGCTAACTTATTTTTCGAGCTTATTAAAATTCTCATGTTTTGCAAACTAAAAAATAACTTATAAGGCTAAGAGGAGTGGTGACACTCTTGACACCTTGCCACATAAGCATTTTAAATGTCACATCATTTTTCTCATTTTAACACCTATACATAACATTTGGTAAGGAGTAGTAACACTCTTAGCACTCAACTTTTTGTATTTTTTTTGTTGGTTCTTGGGGTTTTTTTTGTTTGAAATGAAGACATTTTTTCTTGAATTGATAGAGTTTGTAAAAATGATATGGTATTTTGTGTGTGTAAATTGATGAGAGTTTGGTTTAATTTATATTGGTTGAATTGGTAATTGAATATATATATATATATATATATATATATATATATATATATATATATATATATATATATATATATCACAAATAAATTGTTGAGGTTGTTGAGTCCATAAATTGAGAATTGAGATATTTAATTTTCAGCCATATATTACTTTGAAGACCACCGATTACATGTTGCAATCCCAAGAAAAATGTTTCAACCAATCAAACTTATTTAATTCTTTCTCTTACTTCTCGCTATGAGCTTGACATTTATCCCTTGGTGACCCCCTTAGCGAGAGCTAACGAGTGGTATGCTAAACCCATGGCGAGCTAAGCGAGTGCCACTCCGCTTAGCCTAAGCTAATTTTTTTAAAAACTATATAAACTAGTTTTTTAGGACTTTTTTTTTTAAATATTCTAATTATATCATTAATTAGTTATACGAAACTCATTATCCTAAATGTCATTTTATTTCTTCGAACTAGGTAATCAACTAGTTTCTATAGAACATTATATTTGAACAGTTAACAACTACTTTTTCAGCTATTATCTAGCTTTTTATCTAGTATGTCAAACATAGTCTAGATAGTTTTAAAAAAACCTAATTTATAAGTTACTTTTTGTTTTGTCAAACATAACAACATAAAAAAATCTTGAAAAATAAGTAGATTTATCAACTACAAATGGCATGTATTTCGTTGTTCTTGATTTCACGTAACCTAATATTTCGTTGTTCTTGATTTCACTGTAGGCTACATGTTGAAGATGATGTGAACATCATGCTTGTAAAGATAAAGGATGGGAGACATGCATAACCTTATCATATACATTTTTTTCCTCTTGTAAAGTAATAATTTAATATCTAAAGGAAGTTCAAGTAATTTTTTTCAGGCTCTTAACAAATAATATAATGCTGCTATTTATTTCTCCATAGAAATATTTTTTATGATATCCTATTTTTATGTTTTTAACTTTCCATCGGGTATGGAATGACTATTCAATCAAAACTGAGGTCCTAATTATGTCTCGAAAAGAAGGAAGTCTGCCACTAATTTAACCCGAGAACGTATGTAAAGGCAATAAGAAATATGAATACATTAAAATGAATCTCATTTATCTTTAAAAATATTAAAGGAAAAAAAAACTTTGTATACATTGATATACATATTTTTCATTTGATACTTAAAAGCATGTTAGACTTTACCAAGTGTCTATTAATATATGGGTTTGATAGTAGTATGGTTGAACATTTGGACCTCTGGATCGAACCAGACTGAGAACCAGGCCTAGACTAGTTTTTTAGAGTACTAGACGTCTAGTTCTCGGTTCTTTGAATCATGCAAAATCGGTCTGAGTATAAAACTGGATAGGTCATGTCTAACAAGTATTCGTTTTAAAGCAATAGATAAACTAATTTCGGTAGGGCATCAACGAGTTGTACCATATGCGTTTAAAGTTGTATTTGTCCAATGAGTACAAGAATCGCAAAACCTAGACCTGGACTTGGACTAGGACCAAAGCCTCAACAAGTCCGGTCCGTGGTCCACCAGTTTTTGCTAAACCAGTCTGATCTGATCCAAATGCTCACCCTAGCTAGCAGTAAATCATTTCTTATGTGTTATATCAAATTTTACCCACCCTAAACTTTCTTGTTGGTGTCGATAAAATTGAATTTTGTCAAGCTACCTTTGTTAGGGTATAGATAAATTGTTGTCACAATAAATCTTCAGTGACTTGTCAACGCCATCTATTTCTCGTAATTTAGTGATAAAACCACATTTGTAATTGGATACATAGTAACCTTTCACAGTTAGACTCCTATAACCACCATAGTATGATGTAGAGTGAAGGTAGTCTTAATATCTAACAAAACATGATTAAGAGAAACCAAGGACCTCCAAAACCTCTGATTTATTACTGAGCATATAATATTTTGTTTGTTTTTTTATTAATAACACACCATATGTGTTGTTGCCTCCAAGTGTTGTATTTATAGATTATTCTTTAATTCCAAGTTTAGGATAATATAGGTTTGTGTAACATCCAAAAATTTACAACCAATTTAAACTTTTCAAAAACAACCCATATTCATTAAGTTATTACAAAAAGGTTTCCAACTCATTTATTATCAGAGTATCCTAGGACATCAACATAAAACTGAGGAGCGGTACGATCACGCCTTTGTTTTGCCACGGTCTCATGAAGTACCTGAAACAATACACTGAAACTGTAAGCCCGAAAGCTTAGTGAGTTACCCCCAAAATACCAACCACAATACCACACACATATCATATCATTTCATAAACAAAACAGCCATGCATATCGAGTCTACGGTGTGACTGGTCTGCCTGCACCAGGCCTTCAGTCCACCCGGTCCACTCTCTCTTCGAGTCTACAGTATGACTGGTCCGCTTGCTTCGGGCCTTCAGTCCACCTGGTCTACTCTCTGAGTCTACAGTATGACTGGTCCACCCGCACCGGGCCTTCAGTCTGTCTGGTCCACTCTCCGAGCCTTCGGTCTAACCAGTCTGCCCTGGGTATGTTGGCCTACAGCACAAAGCAGGACCCGCCTCAACCCAACCCCAGTCCAACAACCATGTGCACATAAACATATAATCATATAACATCTCACAACTAATCAAACCGATACAACATATCACATAACATAGCAACATCCTAACCAAGATATCGACCTAACCTGTCACTAGCATAACATCATCCTATATACCAAGATACCGACCTTAACCAGGTCTCTAACATATACCATCCTAACTACCAGAATGCAAACATAGCAAAGCAATAACATAACACAATACCCGGACTTCCATCCGATAAAGGGTCGGCCTTGGTGTCGTAGACCCTGTCAGTACAGTGAGGATAACTCACCAGCAACTGCCGACTTGGAGAAATAAGACCAAGCTGCTCCGAACACCAACACGAACTCCACCACTGATCATTACCAAATAACCAAAACCAATAAACACCAATAATTACCAAAATACCCTTGGAAGTCAAACGGGTCTACCCTTTGTCCAAATCAAAGTCCTCGGTCAAAGTCAACCTTCCTGGTTGACCCTACTCGCCGAGTCAACCCGTTTACTCGTCGAGTTCCTATGCTTAGAAACTCCCAAGCCACGACTCAACTCGTCGAGTTGCCCCAAGACTCGTCGAGTCTAACAAGCTCTGAGTCCCTTCCTGCACAACTCACCGAGTTATCACTCGACTCACCAATTCACAGCTTAACCAGAAAAGGTTAGGGTTCTACGACCAGACTCGCCGAGTCCAAGGCAATCTTGAATAGACTCGGCGAGTTGTTCTTCCAACTCGCTGAGTCCAAACGTGACATCTTCATTCAGACGATTTCAGCCCATTTCATTGCTTCCAATACATAGATCTGCACTCCTAGGGCCAGATTTACATGTAAAGTTTCCAACTTTACGTGCATGCAAGGCTCAACAAGCTCCAAGCAAGCTACAAGGAGGTTTTGGGACAAAGATACTCTAAATCAAGCCCCAAGGCTGATGCTTTAAGCTTCCATGGCTCATTATTAACCTAGACCTGAAGTTGCAACTTCAGATCTAACCTCTAAATCCGAAAGAGATTCCAATCAAGCTAAAATTACCAAAACAACAACCAAGAATGGATCTAGAAGGAGAAAACTCAAGGTAACGACTTGTTACCTCAGAAATGTGCCCAGGAAGGAGTAAATTCTGGATCTACAATGATCTCCCGATGCTAGCCTCTTGATCTTCTAACTTTCCCTTCTTAAATCCTTCTTCCAAGCTCAAACTTTAACAATGGAGGCTCACACACACTAATTAGGGTTTCTGGAACTCAAATAGGCAGTAAAGAGGCTGAGGGTGGCTATAATGTTCTTTATATAGGGCACAACTCCCGGAATTAGGGTTTTCTCCCTTCAGCACCAACTCGTCGAGTCCACTTCCGACTCGCCGAGTTGGTCACTTAACACACGACCAGAATTGCGACTCGACTCGCCGATTCTACCTTCCTTATTTACACTAAGAACCCTGAACTTGCACTTCTGAACTCGGGGTGTTACAATTCTCCCCCACTTAAATTAGGCTTCGTCCTCGAAGCCTGTAGCAACACACCCCAGATGATACTTGATATGTGTATATTTAGTGTGTATTTAGTATAGTTTTTTATTCATATATTAGCTTCATTATCGCATATTATGGACAAAAGGTACTTAAAAGTGTTAAATTATGTTTTTCAGTCCAAAGATGGAGCTCGGAAGCAAAAGGAAGCAAGAGAAGCGGTTAGAAGATTGAGATTGGAATGAAGAAGGAAAACACTGAAAAAGAAGCTTCTACTCGTCGAGTCAGATAGCTACTCGACGAGTCCAGTCGAGGAATCAGAAGGATAATGACTCGGGATCCCAGATAGTTATCGCAATACGGAGAATGTGAGAGGGACTCGACGAGTCACCACTTGACTCGACGAGTTGGACCGCTTATTTAAAGATAATTCCACAGATCGAGAGAAGAAGTTCTGGGACGATTCAGAAGTGCTTAGCTGCGAATAAGAAGCCAGAAGAACCCTAGAAGTCGACCAAGGAAGCTAGAATCCAATTCCGGGAGTAATTAAGGCATAATTCCACCATTCTACTTATTTCTTTTGTTTTGTCAACATGATTAAGCAACTTGAACTTATTTGTTTGCTGTTATTTACCTTAGTTATGAACTAAATTCTTTAAACTTCTATTTGGGGATACGAAATTGGTAATATGGTTTGATTCTTGGTAGGATTAATTCTATGTTGGTTAATTTAGTTATTTTAGCTTGCTAAAGAACCTTGTGTATGAATGATAATTGATTTTCTGTTAATAGGGAGATAATTAATTAGCATGAACATCTATTAGTTATCAATCTCATATACTTAGTGAACACTTTTTGACATATGTCTAGTGTAGTGAACATGAAACTAGGATTAATAAGAAAATCAAGTAAATTTATGTGCAAGCTTGTGAGATGACCATTAAACAAGAAGTTAATTAAAAGATAAATTAATTAGCTATTGCAAGTCTAACTTAACCCGAATATTATATCTAGTAAATTTAATTGAAATAGACAACTGGCCATTGTTTAAATTGATTTATTTGCTAAGGATTAATGAAGTGAATACGGAACTAATCAATTGAATCGGTAACTAGCAAAAGAATTAATCCATTGCACTTTTACCTTGAAATCAACCATAGGATCAATTAAGTTGAACTAAATAGAAGTACTTTTCCGTTATTGAATCTAGTCAAAGTCTTTGTTTTCTAGCTTAACAAGTAATCATTAGTAAGTTTCTAGTCTTGTAAAACTAGAGAAAACCCCTACTTATTAGTTAAATTAGATAAATTAGTTTTTAGTATTTAATTTGCCGTTCCCTGTGTTCGATACCCTACTTGCTTGAACTATACCACAATTGATAGGTTCACTGCCTTTTGTGTGTTATTTGATAATTAAAAGTAGGTTTAAAACTAGTGGGTTTTACACACATCAAGTTTTTGGCGCCGTTGCCGGGGAACGGTTCAAATAGTTAATTTTATTTGCTAATTGTTATCGGTTTTATTTTATTGATTATTTTTTTATTTAGTTTAATTTTTATCTTTATTTTTTTATTATGTATTTTCCAAATCTCGATGCTTTTGATGCTTTTCTTGAGGAAGTAGTGCAGGAAGATGAGGATTATGACTCGGATGAAGATTTGAAGAAATTTGATAAATGGTTAGATATCATCTTGTCTAACGATCAAGAACAATCTGAGTCACAAGAGCTAGATTTACAAGATGATGAATTTAATCCAGAAAGAGACTTGGAGGAGCTGCAAAGGTTGCTAGCAGAGAGGTCGGACGAAGAACAAGAACAAGCTGAATTGCAGGAACCAAGCTGTGGTTTGACCATTACCACGACATGGTCCCCTGTTCTTTCGGTTTGTGTTTCGAAGCATGGGGTGACGATTCCAACTTTGGAGAAAGTTCTGAAGCGCGATCCATTTCTGATTAGTACCCAACCGGTCCCAACCCTTGTCAGAATTCTTGGGTTTTATATATTCAAGCTCGTTTGGCCAATTTTAGAAGCAAAGAGTCAAATTTTACAAATTGGTCCACCAAAGAAAATATTTAATGCAACGGATGGATTGGCAATGAGTTTATTGGAAGTTTATTAAGTTGGGAGTCCAGCTCAAGACTCGCATAAAAAGAAGCGCTTGCGGGAGGCAACCCGTCATTAGAGTTTTCTTTTCTTTTTCTTTCTAAACTTCTAGTGTTTAAGGATAATTTAGGATTTTTTTTATTTTAATTTTTTTTATTACTTGTTTTTGTTTTTGATCTTTTCAGTTTGAGTGTAAGGATGCATGTGAGGGTCTAGAGTCAAGGCTGACGAAGCGAGAAATCGAGTCTAGGCGAGAGAGGAAACGAAGTTTTGAGTCAAGCTATGAGTCCAATTGATATAAGGGTTATAGAGTGTTTATCACCTAAAGGAAAAATGAGGGAAATTATTAGTTTATATTACCCCATTCATCAGAAACGGACTTAGGCAGAATAAAATTTTTGTCACACAGCGGTCTACTCGTCGAGTGCATCTTATGGACTCGCCGAGTCCATGTGAAAATTCACGATTCTTCTCCATTTACGCTTCAACTCGGCGAGTCTACATACTTAGTCGACGAGTCGCTCATTCTTCTTACTTTTGAGCTGAAGATTTGATGACATTTGATATGGGCATTGGTTCTATTCTTTGAAGATCATTTTCCAAGTATTTCCAAAAGTTTTTCTCTTATATTTGGAGCTTTTATAAAGATTGTACCGCACGAGATGAATGACACCCAAGACATGGATGAGCTGTTCCCATGTCTAAAGTCAGCTGAAGATGGAGCTTTAAATAAGGAAGTGATCAGCCTATCGACTGCTATCTCAGGGGAGTTTGTTCCAATTCCCTCTTTAGTTTCTTTTTATGTTTTTATGCATAATATGCAATGAGGGCATTGCATCACATAAGTGTGGGGTAGGGGGTTGGTTACATAATAGTCAATTTTAAAAAATTTTGCATACCAAAAGTATTATTTAGGATTTAATTAGAAAATTTTGGTAAAAATTAGGATTCCATGTTAGAATTGTGTTAATAATTGCATGATAACCCAAATGTTTAGTTGAGCCTATATACGTTCTAGTGCATTTGTGGCTTCCTTATTCCAGTGAAATCATGGGACAAAAACACGACCTCGCTCAGCCTGAGGGATGCAATATGTTTAGCAGCCTAAACCTGAAATGTATCCAGGAAAGTTTTTATCATTAGCCAATAAAGGTTGAGATTGAGCGCCCCTGCTTAAGCATGTAGGGATTTGAGTGAAAAAAAAAGTGAGTTACATGTTAAAAAAAAAAAAGAGAATTACAAGAAAAGTTATAAGAATTTTGGAGCAAATAAAGTGAAGATCAAAAGATCAAAATTCCAAGAAATCCAAAAAAGTTGAAGATACCACAAGCTAATACAAGTTGGTGAATTCAAAGATATCAATACTCCCACAATGCAGCTCCCAGTCTCAACCGACTCAGGTTCCTCCAGACGCTGCTATCAAACCTTATGAATTCCAACTCTCCCCCCACAGAGTCATGACAACTGCTTCAAACTAGCCACCAGTTTCTCTCTTTAATGATGTCCACATCAACTAAGTATCACCCGATGATACTTCCATCATTCCAACTTAGACACTCACTTGCCCCTTATAGAGTTGGATATCACCATGTACCACCAGGTCTTGACCCGGTACCAAACTGCTATCCCTTTCCTCAACCGGCGTTACCTCTCTCGAAATCTCCGCTGGGACTCATCCTGCTTCCTTTCTGATCCAACTCTTTCCTTCCTGTGCTGTCAAGATAATACATCCTACAGCTCTTGAGCAGCTCCCATGAGCTCTCATCTACACTTCCATACTCATATTGCACCTGATCCAACACCCTCGGGCTGGAAAAACCCGACTCGCTGACGATACCTCCAGACATCCCCAGGATGAATTACCGCTAGATACATAACCTCCTGATCACAACCGTATTGAAAATCCAAGGCTCCATCCTTGCATCCCTTCCGGACTCCTCTGGTTCTACACCACCGGAAATTCTTCTGCAACCTCAACAGACACCCAATCTGGATGTGCTTCCATACCACTGGCACAATCACAGTGCTCAACAACCATAATTGAAATACTCTCAATCATCCATTCTCACTACTGCATTCACTTTTGTGAACCAACACTCCCTCCCGGAGTTACATACCTTTCCCTTTCCTTATCCAAGGAAGTCTACTTGAACACCTTGACATAACAACAAGTGCCACGGTGCTCACACCCCACTCTGCACTATCCCTTGTAGAGTAACCGCTATTCCATGCATCGCATATACTCTCAATATGATCACAAGGACTATCGAAGTCCATACACCACCTTTTACTAACATAACCAATACCCGGCGCCAGACCAACTGGTTGCTATTGCATCACAACATACACAAGCCACCTTCTCATATAGATCTATCAACACATACAGAGTCTTCAGCATGACTGGACCGCCTTTCCAGGCCTTCAGCCAATCTGGACCACTCTCAGAACCTTCAACATGTCTGGACCGCCCTCTAAGGCCTTCAGCCTGTCTGGACCGTTCTCCGAGCCTTCAGCCTGACTGGCACGCCCACCGAACTTCAATCTCCCCGGACCGCTCAAACTATCCTACATTGTCCCGAACTATCCTTCTTGGGAATCTCTCCCGTACATACTGTTCTAGCCCTCAAGGGGTTCCGAACTCTAACTCCATTCCATCTACTTAGATCCCGGCCTAATCCTAGGCCTCACAACAACCAATTACCTTTTACGAAAACCTTGGCCTATACCCCGCCCCATTTGTCTGTCACTTACTCATACCGGCCCACACTCTTGGCTGACTGAAACACTACTGAATCCCAAACAACTAGTCAACCTCTAATGCTTGTCGATCCTCTTGAGAATTTTTCCAATTCTCCCCACTTAGAGCACCGACTACCAACCACCGGTGACTCAACCGGCATAAATCAATCATCCCTACTCAACATACTCCTCTTATCCATGAACTGATTTCCTCTGAAGCGAGCAATCCTCCACAAAATCAATTCTTGGCATCGCACTGTTGGATTAATGTCTAGGTCCATAACTATAATTGGTAAGACTTGACCCGACCCGGCATGGTCCATTTGGGTTGCATGGCATCATGCATTTGGATAGACTATAATGAGAGTAATAACACTTAAGGTTTATTAATATATTATATGTTCTAATATATTAATAAGGTATTCAGGGTTGCATGTACACTTAGGAATGTTAGAATGCTCAAAACCCAACAGTGGTATCAGAGCCTGGTTTTGTTTTCTTGTTATATTTGTAAAAACTGCTTAAAAATTGAAGTTTTGTGCTGTCTGGACAACAGACTCGGCGAGTTCATCAGGAGACTCGATGAGTACATGCCTTTAAAGTGGTCAAAACGATCCAACTCGTCGAGTTGGTTCATGCACTCGACGAGTTGGACCCCCAGACAACATATTTTCGAGTTTTTTTGGCTGGAATTGGACTAGGAACATTACCCTAAGATGTTTTTGGACTTATAAACTTGTTTGTGATGTGGTAATGTTCATGCTAATCCAATTTCAAAGATAATTGTCAATAGATTCATGTTTTGTATTAGTTTAAGGTTTAGACTAATTACATGAAAAAGTTTGATTTGAATTATCTTGTTCTTATGAGTTGCTTAGATTAATACGAAGTTATGTGAAATTGTAGTTTTCAATCCAAATTAATCTAAAAGTTGATTCTAAAATGTGTTTTTGTAACTTGTCCTCAAGTTATATGAAAAGTCACATTTAAGTTTCATAAAACTCATAAAAGTTGGCAATGGTTACAAAAAATGAAGAGTCTTGTCCTCAAGTTATGGAGGTTCAAGAGTCACTTCATTAAGTATTAAAATGTGTAACCTTAATTAATTCCATAAGTTACAAAATAAAGAAAAGTTACATTCTTTTATTAGTTTAAAGTCTTCCATAACTTGTCCTCAAGTTATGGAACTTGAAGAGTTTTTAATTAAAACTACTTTAAACTCATAAGTTATAGAGTTAATTAGTTTTGAATAGTTTCAAAACTTGCCATCAAGTTTTGGAATTTGAAAAGTTTTCACTTATGAATACTTTAATTCCAAGTTAGCCCTTATAATTTTTAAAGTTAAAATTCAACTCTTATACTTTATAATATTATAAGTTAATAATATTTACATATATGTATAAGAGTAAATTCGGTCTTACCGTTAGTAGGCCTCATTCACAAAGCCGGACTGTAAGGGGGGTATAAGGTTACTGCCTATAAAATGGTAGTTTAATGGGTGTCCACTCTCACCCACCGCTTCCTTGACCGGTGGACGGTCGTTTGCCGAATGGGTAGGACAAGAACTAGAATTCTCCTTTCATTAAAAGTATTAATGATAAATACTAAGTAACTAAACCTTTTATAAATACCCAATCTTAGTTACTTAGGAAAATGTGAGTAAGGTGCTAATCCATGAAATTACACTTTGCACTTTGTTTAAGTCGGTTGGTGGAGCGTGTGTGGTTAACTGGCACACTAACTCGTATTTAACAAGGTAGGCAAAGGGTAACTTAATGTTTATCATAGTATCGATGGAGCGTGTATGGTTAACCGACACATCGATTATGGGGTAAATATTAAGGGTACCAAGTATATTTGCATGGTTACTTCACACCTTGTTTTGTGATCCTTGGCATCCTAGTCACAAAACCTGAAGGGCACACTCGAGATTGAAACATGCCATTGAAAAGTTCAATGAATCTCAAAGATCTAAGAGTTTCAAAACCAATTACAACCTAATAATACTTTTCGTTTATCTTGGTGGAAATTGGTGAATCGTCATTCAACTACCTTCAAATATTTTATAGCTTGGATTACGGCATCCCTCTTCCGAGTTATAAAATAGTTTGTAGGGTCCTAGCCTTAATATTTCATATTTGGTGATATATTAAGGACTTTTAATCAATTATCTTGAATATCTCCCAAAAGATGATCTTCCTAAATCTCTTGAAACAAGTTTTCCTAAAATGAAGATGATGTCCAATGGAAATCATACTTCTTTCACCTCCTCCAATTATTCTCCCTAACCCAGAAAGTTCAAGTTCACTCAAGCCCTATTGGCAAGGCAATGTCTAGGTGTGATCACATCTTGGAGATGAAGTCACATATTGACAAGCCGGGAGAGTTGGGTGTCAAAGTCTTGAGAAAGTTGGACGATCAATCACTTTCTAAGTCACAAAGTGAGTTCCTTTGGGACCCCTATGAAACAGACTATGACAAGACACTTAATGATCTTATCTATTTGCTAATATCAACTTCCTAAAACTTTATGGACATTGACAATGATGACACTGGAAATCCAGAAAAAGCATGCTCTTCCCAATGAAAAGGGATCGGCCATAGTCAACTCGGTTGACCAAATGGTAAAGAGAATGTAACAGCGCAAATTTTCAAACAAATTTTTCATTTTAAAAATAAAGTATTTTCATTCAAAACAAGGCATAAATAATTTAAGTGTCATGTCAAGTATATATTGTCTAAATCCCAAGATCATAAAAACATCCTTCAGTGTGTACAAATCACGCCGGCGCCTTCCCACGGTCCTCGCTAGTACCTGAAACACATACATAACAACTGTAAGCATAAATGCTTAGTGAGTTCCCCAATATACAACTTACGCACATACGCCTTTCCAGGCCCTGACCTTCCGGTCCATGTGTCTCAGGGGACTTCCGTCCCTGCTGGGTAAACCTTCCGGTCCTACCCACGCCGACCTTCCGGTCCATAACACAACGCATTCCGGCCCATAACATAATCGCCTTCCGGCCCATAACATAATCGCCTTCCGGCCCATAACATACATAGCACATATAACAAATAGCTTACCACATATAGCATACATATCACATATCATACCTGACCTTCCGGTCACACAGTCAAACCCTTCCGGGTACAGTATAGTGAGAAGACTCACCTCGTGAATACTGAATGCTAGCAAATCCTGAAATCACTCGTGCTCGATCCGCCGAGCTACAAACTCCCTATAACATCATATATCTCTTATTAACACTTTTATCTTCTAAGTTAACTGACCCTAAGAAGTCACACATAGGTCAACTCTGGTCAACGGTCAACGGTCAACAGTCAACTCGACCGGACTCGGCGAGTGCCATGGCGACTCGGCGAGTCTAGACGTCCTCCAATCCTCTAAGATTCCCCTTCTACTCGTTGAGTATCCTCCTTGACCCGACGAGTTACTCCTGGAAGAATCGCGGGACCACCCCGACTTAACTCGCCGAGTCTGAAGAACAACTCGACGAGTCCCAGTTATTCTTCAAGCTACTCGCCGAGTCTGTTCATCGGACTCGGTGAGTCCATGCCATGCAACCGCTCAAACTGCTTCCTAAGGTCAGAACTGCTCCGACCATTCATAGGTCTGGCCTTCCTAGACTGATCCATCACGTAAGGTCCTCATTTCGGTGCTCATGATACACCCCAAGACTTATAATTTACGTATTGACCTAAGGCATAAGGATTCCAATCCAAAACCTTCATCAATTCCCGAAATGCCCCGGCATGGGACATTCTGGACCTCCAAAGGTCCCAATACAGGGTTACAATCGTTTGGGGGACTAGGGTAACATTCAATCTAGCCACAAAAGGGTTCCATAAACCCTAATTCCATAAACACATCAACATAGCAGAGCATACTCGAATTCTTACCTGGATGATGTACTCTCTGTGTCCCCAATCCTCAGAACGTGACTCCCTTGCTGTTCCTTTAGCCAAGCCCTTCTCTTCCTTGCACAACAACTCCTTCAAAGTCACCAATGGCCTTTAACCTTGCTCCAGATGCACACAATCGATTTAGGGTTCCTCTCAGAAGGCTAAAATGAACAATGACGGCCAATAAGTCCCTTTTATACGTCCCAAACCTGAACGGTTAGGGTTTTCGCTAAACAGCGCAGACTCGCCGAGTCCATATGTGGACTCGTCGAGTCCAGTCGCGAACCCGCGACCAGGTCTGCGATCCTACTCGGCGAGTCTAGGCTCCAACTCGCCGAGTCCCCTCTTAAAACACCCCAAAAACATAATTTTAACAATACCTGAGATTCCGGGCTGTTACAATTCTCCCCCACTAGGATTAGACTTCGCCCTTGAAGTCTCACTCTGAAAATAGTTCCGGATGCTGCTCCCGCATCTCACGTTCCGGCTCCCAAGTCAGTTCCGATCCCTTCCAGTGTTGCCACTGAACCAACACCAGAGGTACCTCCTTGTTCCTCAGAACCTTGATCTTCCGATCCCTGATGGTCACTGGTCTCTCAGCATAATTCAGGCTCGCATCCACCTGAATATCCTCTAATGGAACCACTGCCGACTCATCGGCTATGCACTTCCTCAATTGCGACACATGAAAAGTGTCGTGGATCTGACCCAACTCCGCTGGCAACTCCAAACGATAGGCTACCCGGCCTATCCTTGCAATCACACGAAATGGCCCAATATACCGGGGCCCCAACTTGCCCCTCTTCCTGAATCGAATCACTCCTTTCCAAGGAGAGACCTTCAGGAGAACGAAGTCGCCGACTTGAAACTCAAGCTCGGATCGGCACATGTCTGCATAACTCTTCTGTCGGCTCTGGGCGGTCAATAACCTCTGTCTAACTTGCTGAATCTGCTCTGTCGTCTGAAGCACGATCTCTGTGCTGCCCATCACTCTCTGTCCCACCTCTCCCCAGCAAATGGGGGTCCGACACCTCCTACCATACAACAGCTCAAAAGGTGGCATACCAATGCTCGAATGATGGCTGTTGTTGTAGGAAAACTCTGCCAAGGGTAAATACGCATCCCAGCTACCCCCGAAGTCTAACACACACGCTCGAAGCATGTCCTCCAGCATCTGAATCGTCCGCTTGCTCTGACCGTCTGTCTGGGGATGGTATACGGTACTAAAATGCAATTTAGTACCCAGCTCCTCATGGAATTTCTTCCAGAACCTGGAAGTGAAGCGCACATCACGGTCTGAAACAATCGAGATTGGCACCCCATGCCGAGATACCACTTCTCTCACATATATCTCCGCCAACTTCTCCGCTGAAGAACTCTCGCTGATGGCAAGGAAGTGTGCACTCTTCGTCAACCTATCCACAATCACCCAAATTGCATCAACTCCCCTTGCAGTCCTTGGCAATTTGGTGATGAAATCCATAGTGATCTGTTCCCACTTCCACTCGGGAATCTCCAATGGCTGTAACTTGCCATGCGGTCTCTGGTGCTCGGCCTTAAACCTACGGCAGGTCAAGCACCTCTCAACGAACCATGCGACGTCCCTCTTCATACAGGGCCACCAATACTCTTTCCTCAAATCCAAATACATCTTCGTAGCACCGGGATGGATCGAGAATTTCGATCTATGAGCCTCTTCCATCAAAGTAATACGCGTACCGCCCATGAACGGTACCCAGATCCGACCCTGAAACGTCAGAAGCCCTCGTCCGTCATTAACGAACTCTGAAATTAACCCAACGACCCGCTCTTTCTTCTGCATCTCTGGTCGCACAGCCTCGGCCTGTGCCCCACGAATAGCATCCAATACTGGAGTCATCACAGTCAGTCTCAAACATACATCTCGCAATGGAGTGCTCTCCGCCCTGCGGCTCAATGCATCGGCTACCACATTAGCCTTACCTGGGTGGTATAGGATCTCACAATCATAATCCTTGACCACATCCAACCACCTCCTCTGATGCATATTTAGGTTGGGCTGATCCATCAAATACTTCAAGCTCTGATGGTCCGTGTATATCGTACATTGAACCCCATACAGGTAGTGACGCCAAATCTTGAGAGCGAACACTACTGCCCCCAACTCTAAATCATGCGTGGGATATCTCGCCTCATGAGGCTTCAGCTGCCTCGACGCATAAGCTATCACATGACCCCTCTGCATCAACACTGCACCCAGTCCCGAAATCGATGCGTCGCAATATACTACAAAATCTTCCATCCCTTCCGGGAGAGCTAATACCGGGGCTTCGCATAACCTCTGGCGAAGTGTCTCAAAAGAGGTCTGCTGCTCGGGCCCCCATGAGAATGCAACACCCTTCCGGGTCAATCTGGTGAGCGGCACTGCGATCTTGGAGAAATCCTTAATGAATCTCCGATAATACCCTGCCAACCCAAGGAAGCTCCTGATCTCAGAGGGTGACTTCGGCACCTCCCAAGTCATCACTGCCTCAACCTTGGCCGGATCGACCAATATCCCTTCCTGATTAACAACATGTCCTAGAAATTGGACCTCCCGCAACCAGAAGTCACATTTGGAGAACTTTGCATAAAGCTTCTCCGACCTCAATACCTCAAGGACCTCCCTCAAATGCTCCTCATGTTGCTCTCTAGATCTCGAATACACTAGAATGTCGTCGAGAAATACAATCACTGACCGATCCAACATCGGCCTGCAAACCCTGTTCATGAGATCCATGAACACAGCCGGGGCATTGGTGAGCCCGAAAGGCATCACCACAAACTCATAATGCCCATATCGCGTCCTAAACGCTGTCTTCTGGACGTCCTCATCCCGCACTCTCACCTGATGGTACCCTGACCTTAGATCAATCTTGGAAAACCAAGATGCTCCCTGCAACTGATCGAATAAATCATCGATCCTCGGCAACGGGTAACGGTTCTTGACCGTCAACTTGTTCAACTCCCGGTAATCAATGCACATCCGGTGTGAACCATCCTTCTTCTTGACGAACAGAATAGGTGCTCCCCACGGCGAGCTGCTCGGCCGAATGAATCCCTTCCCCAGCAACTCATGGAGCTGCGAGGACAACTCTTGCATCTCTGGAGGTGCAAGACGATAAGGCACCTTAGCAATAGGCGCGGCCCCCGGAACCAGGTCGATACTAAACTCTACTTGCCTCACAGGAGGTACTCCCGACAGCTCCTCGGGGAAAACATCTGGAAACTCACGCACCACTGGGACCTCCTCAACTGACCTCGGTCTCTCGGAAACCTCCCGCGTATCCATCACATACGCCACAAAACCCTTACAACCCTGCTGTAGACACTGCCTCGCCCTAGCGGCCGAACAAAAAGCTGATCCCGAACGGGTACCCTCGCCGTACACCGAAAGGACTCCCCCACTATGGTCTCGTATAGTCACCAGCTGACACTCACAGTCGATGACAGCGCCGAATCGGCTCAACCAGTCCATGCCCACGATGACACAGACGTCACCCATCGCAATAGGAATCAGGTCAATCGGGAACTCAACCCTGAAAATCTCTAGCACGCATCCCCGAAGAACCTCCGTGGCACAAATCACTCTCTCGTCAGCTATAGAAACTCTCAAAGGTCGACTCAACGACTCACGACTAACGCTGATATGCTGACTAAAGGCTAAAGATACAAAGGACCTACTCGCACCCGAGTCAAACAACACTAAGGCAGGCACAGAGTTCACGAGGAAAGTACCTACGCATATAATAACATAAGCATAACATCTCGACATTAAAATAATTACATGAATTACAGCATACCTGCCAAAACATCGGGCGCAGCGCGGACCTCCTCCGCAGTCAGCTGAAAGGCTCTCACCCGAGCCCTCGGGGCCTCGGCCTTCACCGGTCGAGTCGCAGTAGCTCTGGCAGCAGGTGCAGATCCCTGAAGAAGCTGAGGGCACTCGGCCTTCCGATGGCCTGTCTGGTTGCAATGAAAGCAAACCGTAAACCCCTTGGGGCACTCCCTAGGAATGTGCCCCTCCTTGCCACACTTGTAGCAAGCACCAGATCGACATACCCCATCATGACCCTTGCCGTACTTTCCGCAAGTGCGGCCCTTCGAACCTCCTGTCCTCGAATCGGCGGACTTTATCCGCTTGGCTGCCGGCTGGGACTGAGCCGGTCGCCGGTCCACCCGCTGAGACTCGGCCTCCTCCCTGGCCTGGGTCTCCAACTCGATCTCGCGCTTCCTGGCATTCGCCTGAAGCTCAGCAAAAGTATGGTAGGTGGAGTTTGACACAAACTCCCGGATATCCCTCCTCAAAACAACCAAATACCGGCTCATCCGAGCCTGCTCTGTGGACACCAGCTCGGGGCAGAACATCGCCCTCTCATGAAACTTCTGCGTGATCACCGCAACAGAATCAGTACTCTGCTTGAGGGTCAAGAACTCCTGAACCAATCGCTCCCTCTCCGCCGGGGGAACGTACTCGTCTCTGAACATAGCAGTAAACCCCTCCCATGTCACTGCTGTAATCTCTGCCAAAGTGAAGTTCGCCGTCACGAACTTCCACCAATCCTTCGCTCCCAGACGGAGCTAGTTCAAAGCGAACCGTACCCTCAGGTGCTCCGGGCATGAACATGTGTAGAAGCACCCCTCTATATCCGCGATCCACCTCATCGCAGCAATCGGATCCTGCCTCCCATCGAACTCAGGTGGCTTCGTGTTGCTGAACTCCCGGAACAGCAACGAGTCACCCCCCTGTGGCCTGGCAGCGGCCACAGCTGCGGTAGCTGCAGCGGCTGCAACTTCAGTCAATGCGGCGTACCGCTCCTCAAACGTCTCCATCAGGGTGGTCTTAATAGACCCAAACATCTCCGGGATCTCAGCCCGAATCGCCACAGCTACCTCCTCGTGAATCATCTGACGAATCTCCTTGTCACTCACACCGCTCGAACTCGCTCCGTGGCGCGGTCTAACCATGATGTCTCTGAAATACAACATAAAACTATCAGAGACTCCATCGAGTATAGTCGCACTCGATAACACAACCCTACTCAGTCTCCGATATTCAGGGATTCTTACTTGGGTCTCCCACTGACCCGGTGCCTTCGGTAGTACGGGCCCAATACTACTGACCACACCGCATCAGCATTCATCCCAAATCTTCCTCCCCAAACCCCGGATAGTGAGTACTCTACTTCTGTTATGCACTATCTACTCGTACACTAGCAAATCATCTCATATCGGCAAACTTCCCTAGACTAAGGTATCACAAATCAGGCCACTCTAGTCCTATCATGAATACCTAGTCTTCTAGCATGCATAACAATTCATATCATATAATATTGTAAGGTATTTTGGGGATCTTTACCGTTCGGGCGCTGACTGATCGTACACACTGCTTCTTTCTTGCTTACCACAAAACCATTTACAAGAGTTTATGTCTTTATTTAAAAAGTTTTCCTCAAATCCTCGGTTTGAGTTCAGTTACCCCCGAAGGTGCACCCGAATCCCTCAAACCTGGCTCTGATACCAATTGTAACAGCGCAAATTTTCAAACAAATTTTTCATTTTAAAAATAAAGTATTTTCATTCAAAACAAGGCATAAATAATTTAAGTGTCATGTCAAGTACATATTGTCTAAATCCCAAGATCATAAAAACATCCTTCAGTGTGTACAAATCACGCCGACGCCTTCCCACGGTCCTCGCTAGTACCTGAAACACATACATAACAACTGTAAGCATAAATGCTTAGTGAGTTCCCCAATATACAACTTACGCACATACGCCTTTCCAGGCCCTGACCTTCCGGTCCATGTGTCTCAGGGGACTTCCGTCCCTGCTGGGTAAACCTTCCGGTCCTACCCACGCCGACCTTCCGGTCCATAACACAACGCATTCCGGCCCATAACATAATCGCCTTCCGGCCCATAACATACATATCACATATAACAAATAGCTTACCACATATAACATACATATCACATATCATACCTGACCTTCCGGTCACACAGTCAAACCCTTCCGGGTACAGTATAGTGAGAAGACTCACCTCGTGAATACTGAATGCTAGCAAATCCTGAAATCACTCGTGCTCGATCCGCCGAGCTACAAACTCCCTATAACATCATATATCTCTTATTAACACTTTTATCTTCTAAGTTAACTGACCCTAAGAAGTCACACATAGGTCAACTCTGGTCAACGGTCAACGGTCAACGGTCAACAGTCAACTCGACCGGACTCGGCGAGTGCCATGGCGACTCGGCGAGTCTAGACGTCCTCCAATCCTCTAAGATTCCCCTTCTACTCGTTGAGTATCCTCCTTGACCCGACGAGTTACTCCTGGAAGAATCGCGGGACCACCCCGACTTAACTCGCCGAGTCTGAAGAACAACTCGACGAGTCCCAGTTATTCTTCAAGCTACTCGCCGAGTCTGTTCATCGGACTCGGCGAGTCCATGCCATGCAATCGCTCAAACTGCTTCCTAAGGTCAGAACTGCTCCGACCATTCATAGGTCTGGCCTTCCTAGACTGATCCATCACGTAAGGTCCTCATTTCGGTGCTCATGATACACCCCAAGACTTATAATTTACGTATTGACCTAAGGCATAAGGATTCCAATCCAAAACCTTCATCAATTCCCGAAATGCCCCGGCATGGGACATTCTGGACCTCCAAAGGTCCCAATACAGGGTTACAATCGTTTGGGGGACTAGGGTAACATTCAATCTAGCCACAAAAGGGTTCCATAAACCCTAATTCCATAAACACATCAACATAGCAGAGCATACTCGAATTCTTACCTGGATGATGTACTCTCTGTGTCCCCAATCCTCAGAACGTGACTCCCTTGCTGTTCCTTTAGCCAAGCCCTTCTCTTCCTTGCACAACAACTCCTTCAAAGTCACCAATGGCCTTTAACCTTGCTCCAGATGCACACAATCGATTTAGGGTTCCTCTCAGAAGGCTAAAATGAACAATGACGGCCAATAAGTCCCTTTTATACGTCCCAAACCTGAACGGTTAGGGTTTTCGCTAAACTGCGCAGACTCGCCGAGTCCATATCTGGACTCGTCGAGTCCAGTCGCGAACCCGCGACCAGGTCTGCGATCCTACTCGGCGAGTCTAGGATCCAACTCGCCGAGTCCCCTCTTAAAACACCCCAAAAACATAATTTTAACAATACCTGAGATTCCGGGCTGTTACAGAGAAAAGCTAAGTCTGTGATAGTCTCGTGTACCATTACCAAAGGGTCCATATGTTTATATTGCCAAAGGAAGGGGCATTAGTTGCGAAGCTGCCAATTTTACATAAGGATGTTAAAGTCAATAAGTTTGACCCTACTTTAGGTAAAATCCACTATGTAACTCTCTAAGTTCCTATACTGAGATTCTTGATACATGATGTGACTGGGTCACATGTTGATGTTTGTAAGAATCAAAGAAAAGTGAAGAAACTTAAAGAAAGAATATGTTGAATCTAACCGCGTAGATGGATTTCTATCGCATAACTTCTTAGGAGTTATGATATATTGCTTAGGAATAGATAACAACAAAGTTTTCATGCTCTTTTGCATTGTAAGGATAGTTTTTCCGCAAAGTTTTTAAAATAAAAGGAAAAATGATGATTTTATTTATTTTAAAATATCCTTACAATGGCATTTGAGGAAAAAAATTGTTGCTTATATAATTCCATTAATAGCAACAGTGGAAGTATGAAATTGATTCTTTCATTTGTGGTAATGTCTAAATTTACCAAATAAGGAAAGATCCTCATCACCCAAGTTTCAATTGGACCGAAACTTTGAATCATGCAAGTTGGATAGCATGATGAATGAGAATTTTTCATCTTTGGAAAATTAAGACTAGTTCCTTGTTCACATGTATATGTGAGTCAAGTGGAGGACTAAGGGATCAAGTACACATTCTTGTGCACTGGTCAAGTTCACCAAAAAAGATCGATAAGATTATTCGTTATAATTTACTAAAGCTCAGTAAATATGGTTATACTTACAAACTTAAGTGTAATTCTGAGACATTGGAAAAGGTTCCAATGTATGGCAGAGCAAATAAGAAGAATCAAATTAGGCAGAAGGATAAAAGTTTCTCAAATCTGAAAAGATGGGAGAGTACTTTAGTATTGGTTTTTGTGATTATCTTAATGATTAAGAAACCATATCACAACTAGTTCTCTAAGGAAATCTTAGTGCATTCTTATGACTAAGAAGAGGAATCTTGAATTGTTGGAATGGTTAAATCAAGAAGATGAGTCATACTTCGTTCCAATACAAGTCTGAGAGTCATACTCCAAGACTGTAAGTTGAGTGATATATCATAAAGAAAGGTTTAAAACACTAGTCAAATGTAAGAGTAAAAGTTTTCTACTCTTGTACATTTGAAATTGGTAAGTTGTGATGTTTTGGATAAAACAAAGACCAACTAAGGCCAATTGTGTAAAGTGTTTTTCTTGATAAAGAATCCAAACTATCTCTTGAATATTTGGCAAGTGAGCCTTATGTGTCAAGAGGATAGTGGGAGTCTTAAAGATCCTGAAAGGATAATCAAGAATAAAAACCTGTAAGTTTATCACTAGCACACGACTTGAGGTTTATAACCTATCGTGTTGACATATTCTGTGCTCATTCCAGTTAAAGTTGGCTTTGCATATGAGTTCTTAGTGTTCTCAATTGGTTGCATAACAACTTGGAAGCAATGGCAGGCCCTTGAGCTGCCAGATGACAAGAAATTAAGGTTGAGTTCAGTCCATATGAGTTTGGATTTGTCATTATCCTTGTCTTGTGACTATGGTTTTGACAATTCACATGGATAAGAACATATACACCATTAAATCTAAGTGTCATAAGGTTTCTCTCCGATTCATGAAAATGATGGTGAGGAAACACTTTCACTAAGTAGATTTTAACTAGATAGCAATTCGGATATTTGCATTCTCAAAGTTGTTAGTGGAGCGTGTGTGGTTAACCGACACACTAACCTGGACTTGTGAGAAGTGGCAAAGGTCTAAACAATTGAGACTATGATTACGGCATCCCTTTTCATAGTTCTTAAATTGTTTAGACACACCTGTGAGCTATCTAATAAAAGGTGTATGATTTTGATAAAGTCTTATCAAAGCAATCTAGTATCAGAAGTCTGAACTTTGGTAAGAAAGTCAATAAAGTATTGATTTCTAGAAGTCCAGCTAATTTCTGAGTACATGTCAAAGCTAGTGGGAGCATAAGTGTTATGCTACTAATCATTATGTTAGTGGGAGCATGATAATTATAATAAGTATTGCAAGTTAGCAATGTTAATTATAAAAAAAAACAAAATGTTTCAATTGGGAAAGAGTTGTTTTGCTATAATTAAGGGAGAGGAAATTATACTTCATTTCAATTCTAAAAGCTTAGATTGAGATTTTAATCAAATTTAGTTAAGAATATATATGAATTTCATGTTGGAATGGCTCAACATAAGGAAATTCTATATATGGGTTCATTATTTGCGTTCTAAAATTCGATTATGATTATGACATCCCTTTTCATAATCTGAATTATGAGAACTTGGCAAATAGAAATGGAAATATTATAGCAAAAGACTGGTTTAGTCTTTATGTGAGACATCATGAATCGTGTCCCATATGCTTCGGATATAGGATCGATTACATGTGCTATATTCATCATTTCTAAAATTTTCCAAATGCCTAGGGCATTAAGAAGGGAAAAGGTCTAGAACTGGATATAACTAAAACGATTAAGCAATTGTCGAGGACAATCTAAGGTTTACCAAAGATTGGTTGCTCAGAGACAGTTGGAAGTATAGTGTTAATTGTTGGAAGGACCATATTGACATATTTTGAAAAGAGAAAACTCTTGTTCAGAAGTGATAGTCAAAAGGGGAATATGGAAATGATCCCATAGGTGGAAGTTGATCAATAAATCTGTGTAAGATTAGGAAACTTAATGCAAGAAGGATGTTTCCAAGGAGTTGATATCCTTTGGAATGCTTGTTGTCAAGTCTTTGTGACTTAGTGCATAATCATTACAAGAGAATCATTGAATATAAGTTTGGAATCTAACAAATTTCGGTAAAAGGGCATGAATTTGGAATTCCTGCATTTGCCATAAGAATTCGGGAGTGTGAAATTAGAATCATTGAAAGTTTCGTCAATTGGTTTATTTCACAAAGTAAGGATCATAGATAAACATAGAGTGCATACTTGGTGTATGACAAAGCTATTGTTTAGAAAAACATAGTGTACATGATCGGAGCATGGGACAACTATTGTTTTAATTCAAGATAGCTTAAACAATATGCAATGAATAATGTGTAATCATATGGTGATAAATAAAAGGTGTTTTATTTATGTTCATAGGTTTTGATACCATATTAGATTCAATTATTCTTGTGTTTCATTTTGCATGTTTTGACTTCCAGAATAAACTACGTTATTCTTCCGGAATGACTAAGTTATTCAAACCATCCACAGTCGATCATATGTTGGAAGTAGATATGAATCAAGATTGTCATGAGTTGGCATGTAGAGATCCAAGTTGGTGGACATAGTTGTGCTAGAACACTCATGAGTGCTCATAAGTTCTGAGTATTGGATTCAACCCGCGCTCATTGGAATCACTTCATGGATTTTATCACGAGTGATCATGAGACGATAATATCTTATATTCTTCAAACCTAGAGATATGATTTGTTACTATGAGTTGGTTGTACATTGATTGCACGAAAACGCATTGGTAAGTCGATGTTATAAAACGTGCCTTTGTGTATGATTCAACAAGTAGCAGAACAAGCCATATGAGTCAAAGTTTATCCATTCCTTTTACCTTCAGGATAAAAGTGATATCTGTGGGCCCCTCGATGATTTAATGATGATACATGTGAGTGCTTGGCCAAGTCAGGATTGATTTGATTTGTTCAATCAGTCAGTCATCATGAATCGGAAATCGGGAAACAATAAATGGACAGAGAGAATTATTTATAATCCATGTCTCGGTCCATATGATATCTAGAATAGAGGAATGTATGATCCCTTATCTAATGGAAAAGTCATTGACAAAGGTCAAAGATCATCGGCAAGGTCAGAGTTCGATAGAAGCTTTTGAGAGCTACGATTGCCAGTCGGTTCCTGAAGTCATACACAATAATAGTTTTAGACTTATCCAAGTGGGAGACTGTTGGATTAATTGTTGGGTTTTGAGCATTCTAACACTCCTAATTGTACATGCAACCCTAAATACCTTGGATCTATCATCTATGTTTTCTCTATTATACATGCAAATATGAACATCCAAGGTATTATCCTAATCTAAGCTATAAAACAATGAATATGAAAAGATATAATACATACCTCTTTGATGTAGAAAGTCTTCATGAAGCTTGAGTGCCTAATGCCCCAAGTGACACCTCAAATGGTTCACACAACATCAAATACACTTGGAATAACTTGAGATAATTCTACACTTCATGAAATCAGCTAGCCCTTTCTTTACACACACTAGTTGCCCATTTTGGTCAAGAATAAGATGCATATATAGTTAGGGTTACACCATGTAAACCCTAATTGACATGGGCTTTCATTTCCATGATCCATGGGTACAAAAACACCATGGAGCATCCATGGAGCATCATATGGATTTTAGCCCAACTAGATAATCCATGGAGCATTAGCCCACTATATAAGTATGGATGATTTGCACAATCAACCCATATATTTAATTAGTCTTCTTTTGATCACTTAATTAATCCTAGATTAATTCTTGATCAATACTAATTAAATAATCTTATTATTCTTATTATTAATATACTAGAACTTATAATATATTAATAACCATAAGTGTCTTATTTCTCTCATTATCGTCTATCCAAATGCATGATGCCATGCAACCCAAATGGACCATGCCGGGTCGGGTCAAGTCTTACCAATTATAGTTATGGACTTAGACATTAATCAATGTCTAAGTCCATAACTATAATTGGTAAGACTTGACCCGACCCGACATGGTCCATTTGGGTTGCATGGCATCATGCATTTGGATAGACTATAATGAGAGAAATAACACTTAAGGCTTATTAATATATTATAAGTTCTAATATATTAATAAGGTTATTTAATTAGTATTGATCAAGATATAATTTGGAATTAAGTAAGTGATCAAAAGGAGACTAATTAAATATATGGGTTGATTGTGTAAATCATTCATTCTTATATATGCGGGCTTGTGATCCAAGATTGTTTCTGTTGGACTAAGTCCATGGGGTGACCCATGGATACTCCATGGAGGCTAAAATCCATGGAGCATAAGGAATGGGTAAAGTAGTGAGTTACATGGTGTAACCCTAATAGCCACCAGATAAAAGAATCCCATGGCTCAAGAAATCGTGCACTAGAGTGTGTATGAGGGCTAGACGATTTCAAGGAGTGTTCCATTTCTCTTAATTCATTCCATGTGAATTTGGTGTTGTGTGAACCATTTGAGGTGTCACACTTGGGGCACTAGGCAATCAAGCTTCATGAAGACAAGCTACATCAAACAAAGGTATGTATTCTATCCATTTGATTACCCAAGTATCAAGTATTGTATGCTACATAGGGTAATACCTTGGAAAGTTCATATTTGCATGTATAATAGAGAAAACATAGATCCAAGGTATTTAGGTTGCATGTACCCTTAGGAGTGTTAGAATGCTCAAAACCCAACAGTACATCACGAACTCTAAGGGAGTTCGACTCTCTGCTGAACACTTCTCAAATCGCAATTGCTATACCCGACAACACGACCATACAACCAAATTCTGACCATCAATCCCTTGGATGCTAACCACCTACAACTCCTAGTTACTAACACTCCCAACCAAACCATGAAACACGCAAAACGGCGAATAAAATATAACACTACATAAATAACCAGATAACCAGACAACAATGAAACGAAAACATACCTGCAACTGCATCCGGCCCGACCCTGACCTCCTCTGCTGTGAGCTGAAAAGCGCGACCCTGAGTCCTCGAAGGCTCCACTCCACCCTGATCTCCACCCGTAATCCTCAAAGGTGTCGGTGTTGAAGCCTGCACCGGTCTAGCAACAAGCCGTGGACAGTTGGCCCTCAAGTGGCCAACCTGATGGCAATGATAACAAATCCCCAAATCTTGAACCAGGGCTGACTGTCGACAATCCCTACATAATGCCCCTCTCTCCTACACTTGCGGCACGCACCACCAGACCTACAAAATCTGGTATGACCCTTCCCGCACTTCTCGCAAGTGCGGCTGCTCTGATTTCCCAACTTGGAATCAACGGTCTTGGAGCGTTTCGGTGCCGACTGCGACTGCGCTGGGGCCTGCCTCTGTTCTCTCAACTGCATCTCAATCTCCAACTCACGCTGCCGAGCGGCCTCCTACAACTCCAGCAATGTCTCGCACCTCTGCGTAGATACAAACTGCCTGATATCCCTCTTGAGCATACTCAGATATCGGGACATCTGAGCTTGCACCAAAGCAAACTCAGGGCAAAACATCGCCCTCTCAGTGAACATCTTGGTGATCTCCGTCACCGACTCTGAATCCTGCCTCAGTTCCATGAACTCTTGAGTCAACCTCTCCCTCTCAACCCGTGGAACATAACAGGTACTGAACATCTCCCAAAACTGATCCCAAGAAATCGCAGCCCGCTGGGCGTCCGAATAAGATCCCATGGTCAACCTCCACCAATCCTTCGCCCCGAGCCTCAAAAGGTTCAGAGCACACCTCACCCTCTGATCCGCAGGGCATGAACACGTGAAGAAACAACCCTCCATGTCTGACAACCAACTCATAGCAACGATTGGATCCTGAACTCCATCGAAAGTAGGGGGCTTCGTATTATTGAAGTCCCAATACTAAAAACCTCGACCAGTTCCTCCCCTGCCGCGGCAGCCGCCTCCGCAAGAGCTGCATGGTGCTCATCAAAGTACTCAACCATAACGGTCTTGATCGACCCAAACATCTCCGGCAACTTGGCCCGGCACATAGAAGCAACTTCATCATTCAGGATCTCATGAATCCTAGCATCCAACTCATCCGCACTCATCCAACCAATGACCTCGGATAGTACTGATCCATCCTGACCACCCTCTCCTGATCCTGATCCCGAACCGGATCCTGCTCAGAGATGTCTCGTAATCGCCATACTGAAAATATGCCACAAGAATATTAGGCATTCCTCATAATAATCCCGAGAACTAGCTTCCAGCAAAACCTTAGGGGTTGTGACTTCCTTGATACGCATATGGGTCCTGTGCTTTCAGTAGTACGGGCCCATACTACCTTCCACACCTACCCATATTTGTATCAAGCATCACCACAACACCCTAACAATCGCATATACATAAAAAATACTCGATCCCCACTCCTAGAGGAGAACCATTATTCCATAACCGACCTACCGGTCTCACGCAACCCTCCCATCCATGATACTTCCACCAACCCTGCAGCACTAGTGTATGCTATTCATACATAACGCTGGACCCTATAGACTTTTGAATATCCAATCCTACCCTAAGCTCCCAATCATACAAGAACAGAACATAAGGCCAAATCAAACATTCTCAGGCTATAAGATCTTAATTATGTATAACCATGATGCATACACTAAATAACTACAATAATGATGTCAATTTCATACAAAGGAAAACCTAGGCTAATAGGCATCATATAATCAGACAATTCTATCATGCAATTCCGGAAGATCCCTAGCCTAGTACTAGCATGCGGTTCTAACATATCAAATAATCAAACAACTTGTATGGTATTTTGGGGTCAACATACTGGCTCCGGATGATCGTACCCTCTGCTTCCTCCTTTACTTATTTCGAAAAACCTTTTGAAAACCATTTTGAAAATTCCTCCTTGATTTGAGACTGGATTCACACAGATGTTCCTCCAATTCACTCAAACCAAGGCTCTGATACCAACTTGTAACATCCAAAAATTTACAACCAATTTAAACTTTTCAAAAACAACCCATATTCATTAAGTTATTACAAAAAGGTTTCCAACTCATTTATTATCAGAGTATCCCAGGACATCAACATAAAACGGAGGAGCGGTACGATCACGCCTTCGCTTTGCCACGGTCTCCTGAAGTACCTGAAACAATACACTGAAACTGTAAGCCCGAAAGCTTAGTGAGTTACCCCCAAAATACCAACCACAATACCACACACATATCATATCATATCATAAACATAACAGCCATGCATATCGAGTCTACGGTGTGAATGGTCCGCCGGCACCAGGCCTTTAGTCCACCCGGTTCACTCTCTCTCCGAGTCTACAGTATGACTGGTCCGCCCGCTCCGAGCCTTCAGTCCACCTGTTCCACTCTCTGAGTCTACAATATGACTAGTCTCCCCGCACCGAGCCTTTAGTCTGTCTGGTCCACTCTCCGAGCCTTCGGTCTAACCGGTTCGCCCTGGGTATGTTGGCCTACAACACAAAGCAGGACCCGCCTCAACCCAACACCAGTCCAACAACCATGTGCACATAAACATATAATCATATAACATCTCACAAAAAATCAAACCGATCCAGCATATTACATAACATAGCAACATCCTAACCAGGATACCGACCTAACCCGTCACTAGCATAACATCATCCTATATACCAGGATACCGACCTTAACCAGGTCTCTAACATATACCATCCTAACTACCAGAATGCAAACATAGCAAAGCAATAAGATAACACAATACCCGGACTTCCATTCGATAAAGGGCCGGACTTGGTGCCGTAGACCCTGTCAGTATAGTGAGGATAACTCACCTGCAACTGCCGACTTGAAGAAATAAGACCACACTGCTCCGACCACCAGCACGAACTCCACCACTGATCATTACCAAATAACCAAAACCAATAAACACCAATAATTACCAAAATACCCTTGGAAGTCAAACTGGTTAACCCTTGGTCCAAATCAAAGTCCTCAGTCAAAGTCAACCTTCCTGGTTGACCCTACTCGCCAAGTCAACCTGTTGACTCGTCGAGTTCCTATGCTTAGAAACTCCCAAGTCGCGACTCAACTCGCCGAGTCGCCCCAAGACTCGTCGAGTCCAACAAGCTCTGAGTCCCTTCCTGCTCAACTCACCGAGTCATCCCTCGACTCACCGATTCACAGCTTAACCAGAAAATGTTAGGGTTCCACGACCAGACTCGCCGAGTTGTTCTTCCAACTCGCTGAGTCCAAACATGACATCTTCACTCAGACGATTTTAGGCCATTTCATTGCTTCCAATACATAGATATGGACTCCTAGGGCCAGATTCACACGTAAAGTTTCCAACTTTACGTGCATGCAAGGCTCAACAAGCTCCAAGAAAGCTACAAGGAGGTTTTGGGACAAAGATACTCTAAATCAAGCCCCAAGGCTGATGCTTTAAGCTTCCATGGCTCACTATTAACCTAGATCTGAAGTTGAAACTTCAGATCTAATCTCTAAACCCGAAAGGGATTCCAATCAAGCTAAAATTCCCAAAACAACAACCAAGAATGGATCTAGAAGGAGAAAACTCAAGGTAACGACTTATTACCTCAGAAATGTGCCCAAGAAGGAGTCGATTCCGGATCTACAATGATCTCCTGATGCTAGCCTCTTGATCTTCTGACTTTCCCTTCTTAAGTCCTTCTTCCAAGCTCAAACTTTAACAATGGAGGCTCACACACACTAATTAGGGTTTCTGGAACTCAAATGGGTAGTAAAGAGGCTGAGGGTAGCTATAATGTGCTTTATATAGGGCACAACTCCCGGAATTAGGGTTTTCTCCCTTCAGCACCAACTCGCCAAGTTGGTCACTTAACACACGACCAGAATCACGACTCGACTCGCCGAGTCTATCCGTTGACTCGCCGAGTCGACCTTCCTTGTTTACACTGAGAGCCTTGAACTTGCACTTCTGAACTCGGGGTGTTATAGTTTGAGCATCCATAAGATTTCTTACTACTAAAGCATACATGAACCTATGTATCTCATTTCTTTTAAGATCGCTTTAGGGAACTACTTTAGATTGAATGTGTCTCCTTTAGCAGTATTGTATCTTATGGTTCGCATTTTTATATCAAATTTACCTAAATTCATTATCGATATAAATATTTTATGACAATCTAAGAATAAGTCAAGATCCTTCCCTTATTATCTTGATTCATAGTAAAAAAATGGAATCATTAAGATCTTATTGTTAGACATTTCTTGAGTTTGTGCAATAAGCCCATTTTGTTACTTGCGAGATGAATGTCATTGACATATAATACCATATAGATGCCTTTACTCCCATTTAACTTGTGATATACACATTCATCAACAACATTTAACTTAAAACCTATGAGGTTCTAACTTGATGAAACATGTGATTCCATTAACAAAAAGTCTATTTGAGACCATAGATGAATTCTTTTAACTTATAAACCATAAACTTTGGATATCCCGATACAAAGTTTTTGGTTGAAATATATAAAACATTTCCTTAATGTCTGCATTTATTCTTTACATCCATCTAATGTAGTTCTAGCTCAAAATGAGCCACCAGTGCCATTACCATTTAAAATAGTCTTTCAATGATACTAGAAAGAAAGTATCTTTATTATATACCACTTCTTCTAAAATGAAGCCCTTTTTGATTATAAGATCCTTATATATCCTAATATTCCCATTCGAATCCCTTTTGGTTTTAAATATCCAAATAAGTTTCTTGACTTTAGGGAAACTTGATAAGATCCTAAACATCATTGTCTTTTATTGACTTTATTTCATCATTCATTGCCTTGATTCATTACTGACGGTTAGAACAACACACTTATTGATGAAATTTGATTGAATCATCTTCCTTTAAGCGAATATGGTTCTTATTGTGACATCCCCGAATTCATGGTCATTTTAAACATTTTATTTATGCTTATTTGAAAATCAGAATATTCATTTTAAAGAATAATATTGCGGAATTTGCTCGCAGAAAACATGATAAATATATTATCAAAGCATTTTCGAAGAAATGTATTTTTGTTTATATTAAAACTTTAGGATGTCATCGTCAATACAGAAACATAAGCATAAACAGACCTTTCATTCATTTACACTAGTGATTTACATCTCCTTTAATCTCTCAGTGTAATGTATCTTCGTATCGATACCTGTGATACAAGTAAACTGAGTGGGTCAGGTTGGGAAACCTAGTGAGTACATAGGGTTTTCAACCCACAATAATAAAGTTATTATATTTCATTATTAAACAATTAACCTAATTACCCATACCCATTATCTTCTTTATTCTTAAGGATCTACCCTAAGAATCATCTATTCTTCATTTATTCATTCCTAAGGATTGTCCTAAGGAGTATGAACGAAGTCCATTGCTATCAGGGTTTATCTAACATGCATTAAGTCCATAGTTGCCAATGTTATCTATTAGGCACAACTGCCAACATTATCCTTTAGATGCAACTATCAGGATCTGGTGAACATGTAGTTCAAAACATCTATAGGTTGTGGCGCAGCTGCCAATGTTCATCTAATAGGGCACTAAATCCAAAGCTGCCATGGTCTATTTATTTTATCGACAATATTATTTTAAGGAGTCCACCCACAATACATGTTAATGGGTTTTTAGAGTACATCTGGTTAACACATCATTCACAACACCTACAGATACGAGCCTACTAGTGTTCTGTTGGACTGTCTAGAATAGTCTGTGGTTGTCATCTATACTCTGCTAGATGACTGGGCCATCACTTTGGTCATTGTTTGGGTCATCGCTTCATCGCTTCTCATCATCTTTCACCTCTTATCATCTATATCATCTTTCATCTTTCATCATTCATCTCATCTCATATCTAATCTACCCAACTTTACTCATCATAATTATAGGTATAAAATACGTATACAGTTTGAATCGAATAAAACATGTATATTTTTGTTCATCCAACATAGATATCAAGAACACATATAATATGCACACATAGGATGTAATTTATATTAAATACTTCATATCTATGTGTAAGATGAAAGTAACTATGCATCACTTGTTAAAATGACGACTCAAAATTCGAGCAGCGCTTCGCTTGTAGCAATTGTCTTTTCCTTTGACGTAATCTAGCATTATTATCGCTAAGTCTTAGTCTAATGTTTATTGCGACTAATTAGTCTAGATTTATTATTAAATCAAAGTATACTTTCATGATCTACCAAGTAAGGAACAACCAGGTAGGATCATATCGGAGGTAGGGTCCGTTTGATATACAAAGTATACTGTTTGGAACTCCTACTTTAAACACCTCACTAAATCATAGCCTAGACATCGACCCCGTAAGTAGATCAATCAGTATAACGAATTGGAATCACTAATAAATCTTGTTTATAGGTTCATAATAGCGATAATGGACTTAAAGATAAGTTATACTTAAAGTACGGTAAGCATAACTCAACTTACAGGGGGTTTAGCGATGAACCGGGCTCTGCAGGGGCTGAACTTCCGAGCCGAAAACTCTTCTTCTTGAAGCCTTCTAGCGCTTTGGGGCTTTCCTCTAGCAATTAGGAGTTACTATGGCTTTAGGAGAGGTTTAGAGAGAAGTTAGATATATATATATATATATATATATATATATATATATATATATATATAGAGAGAGAGAGAGAGAGAGAGATCTAGAGAGAGAGAAGGGTTAAGGTGTGAGGAAAATGGGGTGCTCTCGCATCCTATTTATAGGCTAAAAAATGGCCAAAATCGTTGAGTGTGAGCCTCCAACTCGTCAAGTTGGTGCCATATGTCACCATCTGGTGGCAAGGCATGGGGACAAAGCAATGGTCCAGATTAAGCCAAGTCACCCCTTTCGCAGCAACACCCTTCTGACTTCTAAATTTCGTAACTTTCGCATATGAGCTCCGTTTTCAACGTTCTTTATATCCACGCGTAGATATTGACAAGATCTACAGCTCTCCATTTGACTCCATTGGATAAATCTTGAACGATTTTAAATTTAACAGTATGAGAATATTACACTGTTAACGACCGTGTAAAATTCATAACTTCTACATACGAACTCCATTTTCGACTGACTTTATATCGTTGGGCTCCTATTAATGAGATCTTCAATTCTCATTTAGGTTGTGTCGGCTAAAAATCGATCAATCAAAAATTCGAATTCTGGACACTGCTATGCTAAATTTTAGAAAAATCATAACTTCCTCATACGAAGTCAGATTTGGACGTTCTTTTTATACACGTTCTGGTTGAACGTAATCTATGAATTTCGTTTAGCTTGCTAAGGATAAAAAGTAATTTATCAAAAATTAACTTTTTATGTTACATGGTGCCGTGTCGGTTTTGCCATAAAACTTCGACATGTCAAAACTTCTTCGTTATAACTCGGATTTCAGTGTTCTTTATATGTACGGAACCCTTGTGACATAAAATATAACTTTGTTAAGATTATTTTTTAAATAATATTCCATCAAAAAGTCATTTTTGACACTTATTGTCTCTAAATTGACTAGCCCGAATATATTGACGTTACACTTATTTTCTCAGAGACAAGTACATAATGATTTGAAATACAATTTCTTTTATCCTTAATAGATCTCCTTGATGAAATTTTTGGATGTTGTTGAGATTGCTTTATAGTTTCTTGTGTCACACCCCGAACCAGACGGCGGAAACGTCCGAGGGCTTGCGTGACTTAAATTGAATATCATTACAATGAGTATACATGAATCATAACATAAGCATCACCATGCATCAATATATTACAACTGACATTGTTCACATCAAGTACATTGTTTTAACATTACAAATCCATAACATAAAGTGTTTGATAGTTTTCAAAAGCACAACACCTTAACATACTTGGTACTACTCCTCAGCTTACCTGTTACCTGAGAATACAAGTTATTTTGAAAAAAGGCCAACATATGGAATGTTGGTGAGTTCATAAGCAGGTTTGATATGAAAAATGTTTTGTGTAGTTTGAAAGAAAGCAACCCAGAAAATACGATATTTTCTGAAAAGCCCATTGTTTATATAAAAGTGTGAAGATTCGTAAATATATGCATGATGATTTCCAGATGTGTATAGTTGAAAATCTTCGTATTAAAAGTACCAGTGAAAAATGTTGAATTTCCCAGGAAAACCCGATGTTTTCCGACAATAAAAAAATATCATATAACTATTCGAATTGTTATTCCACCACTTGAATGATTTTTGATTTGCCTTGATTACTTGATTATTATTGGATTTATTTACGTGAGTCATCATAACCATGCATGATAATGACTAATTCGTCTGTCTTGGCACTCTGGTGAACGCCGGAATTGATCTTAAGATTTTGTCACCCTAGACTGGCCGAGTCTAATTGTAGTGAACAGCTGAGGTGTGGGGGAGTAACCCCCGTATAGATCTATACACAAACTCTCGCTCTCCCTCTAGGAGACTTTGATTATAACTACAGACTACGACCGAAACACGTTGGTGCCACCCGTTATTACTCACGAAATCCCAATTGACTTTGATTACTATTGATTATCGACCCGTATTTGTTTACTTGGATTGACGATAGGCCTAACAAACGAGGAGAAGAGGATTACCATATCCTACTATTCTCGCGTATTATTTATGGCTATTGGTTATACGAAGAGCACGATGGCCGGTTTCGCATTTGATTCATTTGGACCTTACTAGCATTGCTAATGGGTCACTAAGGCCCAATAGCATTTAAAGCCATTGAGGGTCCCTTAAATATGAAATTGGGTCATAGAAGGCCCAATAACATTTATTATTATCCATTGGGCCCAACAAGCATGATTGGAACTTTCAAGCCCAAAGAACTGAATGTTTACTTGTTTTGGGTATAGTTTAATTGTTGGAAAGTTTGATTGGGTGATTGTTAATTTCGCACCGGAACAAGGTCGGTCGGTTATTTTTAACGATGTTGGAATTATACGTA